>NW_016838611.1:0-262 GCF_001698545.2 Rhinopithecus bieti | reverse complement strand
ATATAGACATAATAGATATAGGTATATAATATAGACATAATTGATAGAATAGATAGAGGTATAAAATATACACATAATAGATATAGGTATAATAAATAGACATAATAGAATAGATAGAGGTATAAAATATAGACATAATAGATATAGGTATAAAATATAGATATAATAGATATAATAGAGGTATACAATATAGACATAATAGATATAATAGATATAGGTATAACATGTAGACATAATAGATATACAGATATAGGTATAAAAT
>NW_016838610.1:0-577 GCF_001698545.2 Rhinopithecus bieti | reverse complement strand
GCAGAAAGATTAACATGCACGGAGGAAAAGTCCAGCACTGAATCTCACAGCTCAGTCTGTTGTTTTATAGGACTTTTCCTTTTTTTTTTCAAGAAAAAGACAAATAATTCAAATGTTTGGAAACAGATTCAGATTTGGCAGGTTTAGAACAGGGTCTGAAGACTCAAACATGTTACATATGTTACATGTGCCTTACATGTCAAACATGTAAACAACTCTGTTTTCCACAGTTTTTAGAGAGAGAAATTCTCAGAAGCACAAGATACAGACATCCAAGAAGGCTTCATTCCCTGAGCTCTCTGTGTACCAGAATATTTATCGATGAATCTATAGCTTCAACCTCAGGTGTCTGGAGCCAGGAATCCAGTCATAGGACCTGCAGCATCACAGAGGGAAGCTCCCTTTGCAGGTGACTTGCTCTTAACTCTTACACAGGGGCAAACTCTCACTTTTGGTCAGGAAAAACCTCCATTGAGGTCCAGGTGGAGAACAGGCCTCTGTATGTCTCAATCTCCTCCAGAACAGTGTGAGTTTGCCTGTTTGGACTAGCACAGTCTGCAGAACAAAGTTTACAGAA
>NW_016838609.1:0-651 GCF_001698545.2 Rhinopithecus bieti | reverse complement strand
TAGAAAGAAGCTTTGTTCAAAACTTCTTGGTGATGTTTGAATTCAACTTACAGAGTTATACTCATGTTTCATGTAACAGTCCATTATCACTGTTTTTGAGGAACCTGAGAAGGATTTCTTTGGATCGCATTGAGGCCTACGTTGATAAAGGAAATATCATCAGTTCAAAACGTGAAAGAAGCTTTCTGAGAAACTTCTTTGTGATCTGTGAATTCCTCTCACAGTGTTACAGCTTAGTTCTCAGGAAGCAGTTTGCTAACACTTTTTACGTGGAATCTGCAAAATGAGATTTCGGAGCCCTTAGGGTCCAATGGTGAAAAAGGATATATCCTCAGATAATAACTAGAGAGAAGCTTACTGAGAGATTGCTTTCTGATGTGTGACTTCATCACACAGAGTTCCACAATTCCCTTCTTGGAACAGTTTGCTAACTCTGTTATCTTGTGTTCTGCAAAGTGATATTACGGAGCTCATTGAGGGCTATGGTGAAAAAGGAAATATCCTCAGATAATGACTAGAGAGAAGCTTACTGAGACATTGCTTTCTGATATGTGGCTTCATCACACAGAGTTCATCCCTTCCCTTCTTAGAACAGTTTGTAAACTCTGTTATCTAGTGTTCTGCAAAGGGATATTTGGGAGCTCATTGAGG
>NW_016838608.1:0-1834 GCF_001698545.2 Rhinopithecus bieti | reverse complement strand
GTGACAAAGGAAATATCCTCACATGAAAACTAGAGAGAACCTTTGTTGTAAACTTCTTGTTTATGTGTGAATTCATCTCACAGAGTTACTGTAAGTTTCAGGCAGCAGTCCATTATCACTGTTTTTGAGGAACTTGAGAGGAATTATTTGGATCGCATTGAGGCCTACACTGATAAAGGAAATATCATCAGTTCAAAACCAGAAAGAAGCTTTCTGAGAAACTTCTTTGTGATCTGTGAATTCCTATCACAGTGTTACAGCTCAGTTCTCAGGAAGCAGTTTGCTAAAACTCTTTTCGTAGAATCTGCAAAGTGATATTTGGGAGCCCAAAGGGGCCCATGGGGAAAAAGGAAATATCCTCAGATAATAACTGGAGAGAAGCTTACAGAGATTGCTTTCTGGTGTGTGACTTCATGACACAGAGTTCCACCCTTCGATTCTTGAACAGTTTCCTAACTCTGTTATCTTGAGTTCTGCAAAGTGATATTTCCGAGCTCATTGAGGGCTATGGTGAAAGAGGAAACAGCCTCAGATCAAAACTGGAAAGAAGCCTTCTCAGAAACTGCATTTCGATGCGTGAATGCTACTCACAGAGGTACACGTTTCTGTGCTGTGTTCAGTTTGCTAAAACAGTTTTCTGGAAATCTACATTGGGATACTGGTGAACGCAATGAAGCTAACGGTGACAAAGGAAATATCTTCAGATGAAACTAGTAAGAAGCTTTGTTAGAAAGTTCTTGGTGATGTGTGAATTCATCTCACAGAGTTACTTATGTTTCTTGCAGCAGTCCATTATCACTGTTTTTGAGGAACCTGAGAAGGACTTCTTTGGATCGCATTGAGGTTTACGCTGATAAAGGAAATATCATATTTTCAAAACGTGGAAGAAGCTTTCTGAGAAACTTCCTTGTGATCTGTGAATTCCTCCCACACAGTCACAGCTGAGTTCTCAGGAAGCAGTTTGTTAACACTCTTTTCGTGGATTCTGCAAAGTGAGATTTGGGAGCCCATAGGGGCCCATGGTGAAAAAGGAAATATCCTCAGATAATAACTGGAGAGAAGCTTACTGAGAGACTGCTTTCTGATGTGTGACTTCATCACACAGAGTTCCACCCTTCCCTTCTTGGAACAGTTTGCTATCTCTGTTATATTGTGTTCTGCAAAGTGATATTTGGGAGCTCATTGAGGGCAATGGTGAAAAAGGAAATATCCTCAGATCAAAACCGGAAAGAAGCCTTCTGAGAAACTGCAATTCGATGTGTGAATGCAACTCACAGTGTTACACGTTTTTCTTCAGTGTCAGTGTGCTAACACAGTTTTCGGGAAATCTTCAATTTGATACTTGTGAATGCAGTGCAGCTTTCGGTGATAAAGGAAATATCCTCAGATGAAAACTATAACGAAGCTTTGTAAGAAAGTTCTTTGTGATGTGTGTATTCATCTCAGAGTGTTACACTTCGGTTTCATGAGGCAGTCCATTATCACTGTTTCTGAGGAACCTGAGAAGGACTTCTTTGGACCACATTGAGGCCTACGCTAATAAAGGAAATATCATCAGTTCAAAACGTGAAAAAAGCTTTCTGAGAAACTTCTTTGTGATCTGTGAATTCCTCTCACGGAGTTACAGCTGAGTTCTCAGGAAGCAGTTTGATAAGACTCTTTTCGTGGAATCTGCAAAGTGAGATTTGGAAGCACCTCGGGGCCCATAGTGAAAAGGAAATATCCTCAGATAATAAGTGGAGAGAAACTTACTGAGAGATTGCTTTCTGATGTGTGACTTCATCACACAGAGTTCCACCCTTCCCTTCTTGGAACAGTTTGCTAACTCTGTGAT
>NW_016838607.1:0-416 GCF_001698545.2 Rhinopithecus bieti | reverse complement strand
AGATGAGACACTCAGCCCAGATCACCAGGAAACAGGGCTGCCGGATGAGACACTCGGCCCAGCTCACCAGGAAACAGGGCTGCTGGATGAGACACTCGGCCCAGATCACCAGGAAACAGGGCTGCTGGATGAGACACTCGGCCCAGGTCACTAGGAAACTGGTCTGCCGGATGAGACACTAAGCCCGTCTACCGGAAAGGAAATCTGGCTGGGCAGTGGAGGGAAATTCACACAGCCCAACGGCAGCAACAGCATGAACAAAACAAAAAACACCTGACTGGAAAGCCATAGCCTGGCTAGCAAATTCGAAACAGAGCCACAATCCTAGCAGCACACATCACTGCAACACAGATGATTGCGCACACTTTAAGTAGAAATGTAAAATGTCCATGTTTTTGGACAATAGGGCTATTTGT
>NW_016838606.1:0-415 GCF_001698545.2 Rhinopithecus bieti | reverse complement strand
TAAGAATGTTGATTATTGGCCCCCCTCTCTTCTGGCTTGTAGCGTTTCTGCCTAGAGATCTGCTGTTAGTCTGGTGGGCTTCCCTTTGTGGGTAACCCAACCTTTCTCTCTGGCTGCCCTTAACATTTTTTCCTTCATTTCAACTTTGGTGAATCTGACAATTATGTGTCTTGGAGTTACTCTTCTTAAGGAGTATCTTTGTGGCATTCTCTGTATTTCCTGAATTTGAATGTTGGCCTTCCTTGCTAGGTTGGGGAAGTTCTCCTGGATAATATCCTGAAGAGTGTTTTCCAACTTGGTTCCATTTTCCCTGTCATGTTCAGCCACACCAATCAGATGTAGATTTGGTCTTTTCACATAGTCCCATATTTCTTCATTTGTTTTTACTGTTTTTCCTCTGAACTTCTCTTCCCGC
>NW_016838605.1:0-1145 GCF_001698545.2 Rhinopithecus bieti | reverse complement strand
AGGGGGTGTACACCCACACAGTGAAATTGTTCTTAATGTACTCCATCTCCCACCACCAGCGATATCGTTCCTAATATCCAAGGGAAGAGAGGATAACATTATGCCCAATATCCTAGGGGAGTGTGCACACCCTCTGTGATGTTGTTCCTAGTATCCAAAGGTAGAGACGATGATATTACTTGCCATATCACAGGGGGTGTACACCCTTCTGTGATATTGTTTTTGACATTCAGTGGGGGAGAGGATAACATTAATCCCAATATCACAGAAGGTGTACAGACCCCTGTGATGTAGTTCCTAATGTACAGGGGAAAGGGAAGAATATTGCTCTCAATATCGCAGGGGGTATAACCACCGTTCCCCCCGTATATTGTTCCTAATATGCAGCGGGGTGGAGGCTGATAGTACTCTCAATATCCCAGAAGGTGAACACACCTGTGATATGGTTCCTAATATCCAGCGGGAAAGAGGCTGATTTTACTTTCGATATCTCAGTGGGTGTACACCGCCCCCAACCCCGGGGTATCCTTCCTAATATCCAGGTGAGAAGAAGATGACATGGCTAACAGTATCGAAGGGGGTGTACACCTCTTCAGTGATATGGTTCCTGATATCCATGGGGTGAGTGCATGATATTACTTCCAATAAAGTAGGAACCGTACAGCCACCCTGGGATTTTGTCCTTAATAACCATAGGGGAGAGGTGATCTTACTACCAATATTGCAAGGAGTGTACACCCCTCCTGTGATATTGTTTCTTATATCCAGGAAAGGAGAAGATGGTATTAGTACTAATATTGAAGGGATGGACAGCCCCCATGGGATATTGTGCTAAAGATACAGGTTGAAAGAGGACGAGATTCCATCCAATATAACAGGGGGTGTACACCCCGCCTGTGATATGAATCGTAAAACCTAGAAGAAGAGAGAATGACATTGCTTCCAAAGACACACAGGGTGTACACCCACCCTGTGATATTGTTCCTGTCATCTAAAGGAAGAGATGATGATACTAATCCCACTACTGGAGAAGGTACACACCCCCCTGATATTGTTCCTCATAACTTGTGGGGGGAGAGCATGATATCACTTCCAATATGACGGTGGTTTGATAACCAGTCTGTGATATTGCTCCTAATTTCCAG
>NW_016838604.1:0-652 GCF_001698545.2 Rhinopithecus bieti | reverse complement strand
ACCTCTAAAAGTCAGAAGGCAGGAAGGAAGAAGCAGTCACAAGACTGCCCTGGAGGGTGCTGGGGTCACCTGCCCCCAGGCTGCAGCTGCCTCTGGCCTGGCACATCCCCTCCCCAGAGGCTGGTGCCCGCTTCCCAGCCCTTCTTGGATGGGGCAGAGGTTACTGTCTCCTTCACCTCGTCCAGCTTCTCCAGTAGCTCCTGTGCTTGCTGCTCCACCTGCAGTGCACTCTTGTTCTCGTTGTTCTGGACAGAGAGAAGCAATCAGCAGCCACCCACTGCAGCTGGAGACCCCAGAACTTGGTGTCTGCCTCCCATGGCACCGGGAAGGGTGGAGGCAGGTTAGAAAAATCATCCCCTCTCTCCCACAGCCACCAGAGCAGGGCTCTGGCTCACAGGTGCCTTTAGAAGTAACATGTCACGTGAGGGCTACACTGCCCCATTTTACAAGTTGGGAAACAAAGGCCTGGAGGACTAGGGAGGAGGGCAGGCTCCCCAGGTGGGGCAACGCACCAGCTCCTTGATGCCGCTCTGTGGCTCGGCCAGCTGCTGAAGCCTCTCCTCCTGCTCACGAAGCTTCTCCTCCTGCTCCTGAAGCTTCTCCTCCTGCTCCCGAAGCCTCTCCTTTTGTGCCTGGTTCAGGAGACTTACGT
>NW_016838603.1:0-651 GCF_001698545.2 Rhinopithecus bieti | reverse complement strand
CTTCTGAAGGGAGGCTGGAAGGAGAAAGATGCAGGACTAGGAGGTATGGGTATGGGTCAGGGGTGAGAGGTCAGAGGTGCTGAAGCTGCAACTGAATGAGGGCAGCCTCCTTTCTCATTAGGTGGAACCCCCAAAATGGGGGCAAGGTCAGCGGGAAGAGCCAGGGGAGAGTTAGGAATTATGGATATCAATTTTTACTCAATTCTTGGTGTGGGCGAAGGTGGAGGGACAGGCAGGGTGAGGGGTCCAGCAGCCATGTGGGCCAAGTCAGAGGTAGCAGGAGGTGCTGGGATCTGTGAAGTGTAGGTGGCCAGGGGCAGGGAGTCTCAGCAGGTGTGGAGACAGCAGGGGCAGGCTGGGTGGCACTGCAGTTTGCCATGTCTTCTTCCTTTTTGAGGTGGAATCTCACTCTGTCGCCAGGCTGGAGTGCGGTGGCACTCACTGCAACCTCCACTGGATTTCCACTCACTGCATCCTCGCCTCCCGGGTTCAAGCCATTCTCCTGCCTCAGCCTCCCGAGTAGCTGGGATTACAGGCAAGAGCCACCATGCCCGGCTAATTTTTGTATTTTCAGTAGAGCCTGGATTTCACCGTGTTGGCCAGGATCTCTCGACCTCATGATCTGCTCACCTCAGCTTCCCAAGGTGCTGG
>NW_016838602.1:0-651 GCF_001698545.2 Rhinopithecus bieti | reverse complement strand
TCCTGAGAAGGGCTTCTTTGATTCGCATTGAGGCCTACGCTGATAAAGGAAATATCATCGGTTTAAAATGTGAAAGAAGCTTTCTGAGAAACTTCTTTGTGATCTGTGAATTCATCTCACTGCCTTACAACTTAGAACTCAGGAAGGAGTTTGCTAACACTGTTTCCGTGAAATCTGCAAAGGGATATTTGGGAGCCAATTGGGGCCCATGGTGAAAAAGGAAATATCCTCAGATAATAACTAGAGAGAAGCTTTCTGAGAGATTGCTTTCTGATGTGCGACTTCATCACACAGAGTTACACCCTTCCGTTCTTGGAACAGTTTGCTAACACTGTTGTCGTGGATTCTGCAAAGTGATATTTGGGAGCTCATTGAGGGCTATGGTGAAAAAGGATATATCCTCAGGTCAAAACTGGAAAGAAGCCTTGTGAGAAACTACATTGCGATGTGTGAATGCAACTCACAGTGTTACACGTGTGTCTTCAGTGATCCATTGGGTAACACAGTTTTCTGTAAATCTGCAATGGGATACTTCTGAGCGCAATGAAGCTTATGGTGAAAAAAGGAAATATCCTAAGGTGAAATCTAGAAAGAAGTTTTCTGAGAAACGTCTTGGTGATGTGTGAATTCATCTCACAGAATTGCACTTAT
>NW_016838601.1:0-578 GCF_001698545.2 Rhinopithecus bieti | reverse complement strand
GCTCCTGTTATTTAATCCATGCTTGTAAGACATATCAATAGTTAACCGCTCAGCACGCCCTGCCAATATCACAATCATCATAACAAACTTACAACAAACCCCCCTCCCCATCATCTCAGGCCTTCCCCTACAAATTCACTTTTGCCAAACCCCAAAACAAAAGCCTTAACATTCACCCGGCCAGAGCTTGCATTGTCATCTTTTAGCTATGCACAACTCCAACTGCCATTCCCTCAACTAATAAAAATTTACTTCACCTAACCACTCTTGAGCCCATTCTCCCTCTCTTTTCCCAAATACTCACACAACACCAAACTCACGCCCTTACCACCACAACCCCAAAGACAGTACTCCACAACTACATGCTTTCCCGTTTATGTAGCTTAATATATCCAAAGCAAGACACTGAAAATGCCTAGACGGGTCTACACACCCCATGAACAAATAGGTTTGGTCCTGGCCTTTCTATGAGCTCTTGGCAAGATTACACATGCAAGCATCCCTACTCCAGTGAAGACACCCTATAAGTCACAGTGACTAAGAGGAGTAAGTATCAAGCACGTGCAAGGCAGCTCAAA
>NW_016838600.1:0-4410 GCF_001698545.2 Rhinopithecus bieti | reverse complement strand
TCTTTATGAATCTGGGCGCTGATGTATTGGGTGCATATATATTTAGGATAGTTTGCTCTTCCTGATAAATTGATCCCTTTACCATTATGTAATGGCCTTCTTTGTCTCTTTTGATCTTTGATGGTTTAAAGTCTGTTTTATCAGAGACTAGGATGCAACCCCTGCTTTTTTTTTGTTTTCCATTTGCTTGGTAGATCTTCCTCCATCCCTTTATTTTGAGCCTATGTGTGTCACTGCATGTGAGATGGGTCTCCTGAATACAGCAAACTGATGGATCTTGACTCTTTTATCCAATTGCCAGTCTGTGTCTTTTAATTGGAGCATTTAGTCCATTTACATTTAAGGTTAATATTGTTATGTGTGAAGTTGATCCTGTCGTTATGACATTAGCTGGTTATTTTGCTCGTTAGTTGATGTAGTTTCTTCCTAGCATCGATGGACTTTACATTTTGACATGTTTTTGCAATGGTTGGTACCTGTTGTTCCTTTCCTTGTTTAGTGAATCTTGATCCAAAAGAGAACAGGTATATACAAAGGTGAGAATGAGTAAAAAAAAATATCACCCACACTGGGTCACAAATAAGGAATGTCTTAATGAAAATAATTAGCAAAATAAAAAGTAATTATAGAAGGCATCTATGCAAGAATAATTCAGAAACAAACAGAAGGCAAAATGAAAGAATGTATCATGCAAAACACAAATTAAAGATTAATTACTAGAATGTCCACTTACGAAATTGAGAAGTGAGTGACTATAAAACTTGTTTTTCCACTAATAGCTACAAACTGTGGGTAGAAAAACACAAATGACAACTACTTGACAAGCCCAGGAGGCTGATAAATTGCATGTAACTTTTGAAGGTCAATTGAAACTTGAAACAGGTGATATGCATGGAGAGACTTTTTCGTTTTTACTATGTATATGTGATTGTAGTCATAGATCCTGAAATTCTGATAGAAAAACATGTCATTATTCTGACTGGAGGAACCAAGAGAGGAGGATCCAGGACAAACAGACCAATTGAAAAATCAGGAAAAATTCCATAATGTGGGTGCCAGAGAAGGAGACCACTAAATTTGGGCATAAACTCAGCCCAAACGCAATCTCTGGTCTGCTCCTGAATCATGCTGTTTTTTTAAACAATAAAACCAGGTTGGCTCAAGTCAGAACTAAACCATTGCCCACTGCAGGCTTAATGGTCTCAGAATTAGTCCAATGCAGATAATACCTTCCTAAAAATAAAAAAAAAAGTATCAACACTATTTGGAGCAATATAACAGGATCCAGGGTCTATACAACATTATATCAAAAATGTCCAGGATAAAATCTAAAACTGCGAAACATATGAAGAGCTACGAAAATGTGGTCAAATGTCAAAGGGAAAGAAAATCAGCAGATACCAAACCCAAAATAACCCAGAACCTGGAATTATCAGACTGGAACTTTAAACTAAATATTTTAATTCTTGTCAATGAAGAAAAATAAAGTATACTCATAATGAAATAAAAGGGAATCTCAGCATATACAAATAATGCATAAACAAGAATAAAAGGGGTAATTTAAAATTTATAATATCCGAAATAAAAATTTACAATATTGAGTTAGCAGCATGTGTTAGTTTGTTCATGCACTGCTATACAGAAATACCTGAGACTGGGTAGTTTATTTTTTAAAAAGAGGTTTAATTGACTCATACTTTTGTAGACTATACAGGAAGCATAGCTGGGGAGGCTTCAGAAAATGTACAATCACGGTGGAAGGCGAAGGGGAAGAACGTTCATCTTACCTGGATGGAGCAGGAGGAAGAGAGAGACAGGGTAGGGTGCCTCACACTTTTAAACAACTGGATTTCATGAGAATTCTATCATGAGAGCAGCACCAAAGTGATGGTGCTAAACCATTTATGAAGGATCCAGTCCCATGATCCAGTCACCTCCCACCAAGCCCCACCTGCAACACTGGGGATTACAAATGAACATGAGATTTGGGTAGGGGCACAGATCCAAACCATATCATAGCACATTAGAGATAGAAGAAAGTCAGTAAACTTGAAGATAAACCATTACAAATTATTTCATCTAAAGAAGATAGATAAAACAGTTTTACAAAAGAAACAATTTTGAGAACATGTGGGGCAATTTCAAAAGGCCTAACATAAAATTGAAGTCTTAGATGGAGAGGAAGAAATAAATAAGGCAGGAAAAATATATGAAGAAATAATAACCAAAGTTCTCAAATCTGGTGAAAGACATATTTACAGATTACAGAGGCCAATAAGCACCAAAAGCTAAGTTTAAATGAAACTACTGGGCACATCATGATCAAACCACTGACAGCCAAATATGAAGAGAAAATCTTGAAAGCAGCCAGAGAAAACATAATACAGTAAACACTAGGGAGCAATAATTCAAGGAACTGTAGACTTTTAAAAAGAAACTTTGCATATCAGAAGAAAGTGTTGACATTTAAATTACTAGGAAAAAAATAAAACAAAACAAAATAAATACGTAAACTCAGGTTTCTATATTCACCAAATAAATTCACTAAAAATTAAAATGAAGTAAAATAATTTTTAGATAAAGAAGAACTAAAAAACTGTGTTGCCACCAGGTCTACCCTACAAAAAATGCTAAAATAAATGATTTTGACGAAAGACAGTTCTCACAGTTTTGGAGACCAGAAACACAAAATCATTGTACCTGTAAGTTTAGTGTCTGGTGTGGGCCCTGCCTCTGCTTCCAAGATGGCTCCTATCTCTGCTTTTTAAGATGGCTCCTCACATGACAAAAGGCCAAAAGGCAAAAATGGCCTCCAGCTTTTTTTATAAGGCAAAAGTCTAATTATTAATACTTCCTAAAGGTCCCATCTCTTAATGCTGTTGAAATGGGTATTCAATTTCAACATAAATTTTGAAGGGGACGCAAATATTCAAACCATAGTAATGCCCAAACAAACAACAATGCATAACCTAAATCTGTAATAGCAATCATTATATTAATTATTAAGTCTGTATACTATAATTAAAAATCAGAGATAATCAAAATAGATAAAATAAGCAAGACCTAACTTCAAGGCAACGATTTTAAATATAAAGATAGATATAGATTAAAACTAAAAAGACAAAAATAGATGTATCATTCAAAAAGTACACATAAGAAAGCCCAAGATGCTATGTAAATATCAGATGAGAGGCACTTCAATACAGAGTATTGCCAAAGATAATGAGAATAATTTCAAAATATTAAAGGGTAAATTACATCAATAAAACAAAACATTATGAATAAGTATGCACCTTATTATAGAACACTGAAATAAATCTTAAAAACTTGAGAGAATTAAAAGTGAAAACAACTCCACAATTACAGAAGTAGGTGTTAATACCCTTCACTCAGCAATTATAGACACAGCAAAACAAGAAGATACTATATTAATATTCATTCATCTCATACTGCCATAAAGAACTACCCGAGACTGGTTAATTTATGTACTTAAAAAATAGATTTAATTGATTCACAGTTCCACAGGCTATACAGGCAGCATGACTGGGGAGGCCTTAGAAAACTTACAATCATGGCAGAGGCGACAGTGAAGCAAACACATCTTCACATGTCAGAGCAGAAGAGACAGAGTGAAGGGGAAAGGTCCACACACTTTCAATCAACCAGATTTCATGAGAACTCTATCACGAGACACACTAGGGAGATGGTACTAAACCATTAGAAATCAGCCCCATGATCCAATCATCTCCCACCAGGCCCCTTCCCCAATACTAGGGATCACAATTCAACATGAGATTTGGGTGGGGACACAGACACAAACCATATCAGACATAGAAGATTTAAAAATCATTTTCAACTAACTTTATTTGTATTTTAACTTTAGATTCAGTTGTACATATGCAGGTTTATTACATAGTTATATTGCATGATGCTGAGGTTTGGGCTTCCTTAGATCCTGTCGCCCAAATAGTGAACACAGCACTCAATGAAAAGTTGTTCAAGCCTTACTTCCTTCCCTCTATTTATGTTTTTGGAGTTCCCAATGACTGTTGTGTTTATCTTTATGTCCTTGTGCATCCACTGTTTGGCTCCCACTTATAAGTGAGAACATGCAGTATTTGGTTTTCTGTTCCTGCATTAGTTTACTTTGGATAATGGCCTTCAGCTGCATTCATGTTGTGGCAAAGGACATGATTTCATTCATTACTATGGCTACGTAGTATTCCGTGATACATAAGTACCACAGTCTTTTTTTTTTTTTTTAATTATACTTTAAGTTCTAGGGTCCATGTGCACAATGTGCAGGTTTGTTACATAATATACATGTGCCATGTTGGTGTGCTGCACCCATCAACTGGCCAGCACGCGTCAAGTTGTCATTTACATCAGGTATAACTCCCAATGCCATCC
>NW_016838599.1:0-651 GCF_001698545.2 Rhinopithecus bieti | reverse complement strand
AAAGCTGCCTTCAGAGGTGTGCAAACGTTGTGGCAAAGGTCAACATTGGACAAAAAAACGTCATTCCAAAACTGATAAAAGTGAAAATTTACTGTCTCCTCTCCCAGAAAACAGGAGCCGGGGCCCACAGGCTTGGGGCCCCAACAATTATAATGCAAGCCTACCACAATACCCAGTGAGCAATGGCCTACAACATCAAGGAATAAATTCAAGTCCTCCTTAAGGATACCACCCCTTACCCCAGTTTCCCAACTTTATGCAACAACTAAGCAGAGTGCCACTACTGACTTAGCTATTACTCAGCCTTATACCTTGTCTCCTAATGGAGGAGTATATAAATTAGCTACTGGAGTGTGTGGTCCTTTGCCAAAAGGACATGTAGGACTTTTGTTAGGTCAAAGCAGCAGTACTATACAGGGGTTAATGGTAATTCCAAAAATTATTGATCCTGATTTTACTAATAAAATTCTTATTATGGTACAAGTCTCACAATTTATGTGCCTAGAGGCAGGGGAACGTATTGCACAATTACTTTTATTGCCTTTTTTTCCGTTCCTATCTAGAGCGGTATCTCGACAGGGAGGGTTCAGTAGCACAGGAAAAACTGTTTTTTAGGAAACTTTAGTTTCTAATCAAAAGCCCTTATGTTCA
>NW_016838598.1:0-289 GCF_001698545.2 Rhinopithecus bieti | reverse complement strand
TAAATCTTTGGTCTATATTTAAGGTTTCACATGTGAATTCTGAAGGTATTCATGCATTGAGGGAAGATCATCTTGGTTAAATGAAGGCAGTTTTAAATTTAATGTATATTCATTATATTTTTTTGACGTTTTTGTGTGTAGTACACAGAAACACACAATAATGTCATGTGTTTATTCTCAAACTTAGTTATTCAAATATTTTCTTACCACTGAAGAATCTTAATTATTAGTAAACAAATTTCTCATGGAAAACATAATATATAATAGACATTGTTGAGTGAGTCAAAGT
>NW_016838597.1:0-285 GCF_001698545.2 Rhinopithecus bieti | reverse complement strand
ATGCAGGGCCATGCTTGGGATCGGCTGCCTTCTTGTCAGTGCTACTTTGACTAATTGCCTGAGGCACCGTCAGAGTGACTTGATATTTTTAGAAGCTAATTCAGGCTTCAGATGCCATCTAGGTAATGAGGAGAGAGTTCAGGAAAGCTGTATCTGAGCTCTAGCAGAGGCAGACTCTTCCGTTCCAGCTGTCACTGCGTTTACACTCAGAGGAGCACACGGTCGGGGGTGTGGATCAGGTGTCAGGGCTGCGCTGTTCCATGCACCCACAGCGGCAGCCTGTCG
>NW_016838596.1:0-420 GCF_001698545.2 Rhinopithecus bieti | reverse complement strand
TATTATTTTACCTCTATGATATCAATTATGTCTATATTTTATACCTGTAACTATTATATCTATTATATCTATTATGTCTATATATTATACCTGTCTATTATATCGATTATGTCTATATTTTATATCTCTATCTATGATATCTATTATGTCTATATATTATACCTCTCTCTCTTATATCCATTATGTCTATATTTTATACCTCTTTCTATTATATCTATTATGTCTATGTTTTATACCTATATCTATTATATCTATATTTTATCCCTATATCTATTATATCTATTATATATATATTTTAACTATGTCTGTTACATCTATTATGTCTATATTTTATAACTATGTCTATTATATCCATATTTTATACCTCTATCTATTATATTTAGTATATCTATTATGTCTATATTTTATAACTCTATTATA
>NW_016838595.1:0-1230 GCF_001698545.2 Rhinopithecus bieti | reverse complement strand
GGGATTTTGTCAAAATGTCTTAGAGAGTGAGAAACCGGGCAGAATTTAGGCCCAGCGCCAAGGCCTCGAGGTGTAAAGAAACACCCTGGCCTCAGGGCCCATGAAATCAGGATGATTTTAGGGAGGATGGTGGAATGAGAGGACTGTGACCTTTGGCCCCGTTTCTTTCCACTGTCTTTTCATGGGGCAGGTGTGTTCAATCAGAAGGCTTCCCGTGTCCAATGAAAAGAGTCCTGGGGGAGGAAAGAAGCGCTGCTTAGAGAGCTGCTCCACAGGGAGAAAGGAGCCACCATTTTCAGGAGAATGATCCCCAGAAGCGTGAGCAGTCCAGATGCCGTGGCTTCACACAAGACGCTGGAGGGTGTTATGTCTGAAGCCGGGACCTGGGCATCGGTGTTCTTTCATGCTCATAACTGATTTTGAGGTGAGCCCAATGGATCACCTCTCTGCCAGTCATGCTCATCACGCTGTAGTTTGCACACACGTCACACAGAGACACTGTTAATGCGCACATTTGTGTGCTTGAGCAGGGTTGCACCCAAGATTCTGTGATTGTACGGAGCCCTGAGTTATGCCCTGGACATCTTTACTCTCGGGTCGGTCAACTTGGATCACTGCACCGAACGAGAAATGGAGCCCGAAATCCAATCAGCGAATACACAAAAGGAAGGGGCCATTTCCCACAATCATTTCCACTGCAACACCACCTCGGATGAACAAGTCTCATTGCAGGTCAGGGACTGTGCTTCGGAGATGCACCTTTCCCAGCTGGACGATTGACCCGGAATCTCCCCAAGTGCCATTTTTATACACACCAAATGAAATTTATTTCAGTGTTTGCTGATTTTATTTTAGTTGAAGACACACACGCTTCTGTGTTTGATTTCCTTTATTATCAATACGACTTACTTCCAAATGATTCACATACCAGTGGGATGATTTTCCGCTTCAATTCATTGGAAATGGACACCATCCAATAGGCAAGTGTGTCTGTCTGTTTCCAGCATTCTGTGGGTTCCACCAAGGGCACAAGTCCTCGGGCGCCTGAGGTCCATCCAGCAAGCAATGTAAAAATGGCGAGGCAGGTTCAAAAGAAGAACACCCTTCCTCTCTTCAAATGCGTTCCGGTTTCCACTACTCACGTGGCGAGAAGGATCCACAGAAGTCCCATGTTCGCAAACTTTCAGCTTCTGGTGCTCACCAACAACTGACGAATGAAACACACCCCTA
>NW_016838594.1:0-414 GCF_001698545.2 Rhinopithecus bieti | reverse complement strand
CCGTCGAAAGTGAAAGTAACTCTGGGGGGCCGGCGAGGCGGATGCGTGGACGCGCTCAACGGGAAATAAGCTCGCGCCCCCCTGATTCCACTGTGGCTCTCCCCTGAGGGAAATAGGACCCCCCGATGACACGGGCAACCCTAGACTCCAGTACTGGCCATTCTCCACTAGTGACCTGTACAACTGGAAAACCCAGAATGCTCGGTTTTCTGATAACCCTAAAGATTTAACAGCTCTTTTAGACAGTGTTATGTTTACCCATCAACCAACCTGGGATGATTGTCAACAACTCCTCAGAATTTTGTTCACAACAGAGGAACGAGAAAGAATACAGGTAGAGGCCAGAAAACTGGTTCCGGGAGATGACGGCCAACCTACCGCCAACTCTGACCTCATTAATGCTGCCTTTCCCTT
>NW_016838593.1:0-413 GCF_001698545.2 Rhinopithecus bieti | reverse complement strand
CATGGAAAGGAACAACCAGTATCAGCCACTGCAAAACATGCCAAATGATAAAGACCATCAATGTTATGAAGAAACTGCATGAATTAATGGGCAAAATAACCAGCTAACATCATAATGACAGGATCAAATTCAAACATAACAATATTAACCTTAAATGTAAATGGGCTAAATGCCCCAATTAAAAGACACAGACTGGCAAATTGGATAAAGAGTCAAGACCCATCAGTGTGCTGTATTCAGGAGACCCATCTCACATGCAAAGATGCACATGGGGTCAAAATAAAGGGATTGAAGAAGATCTACTAAGCAAATGAAAAGAAAAAAAAAAAAAAAAAAGCAGGAGTTGCAATCCTAGTCTCTAATAAGACAGACTTTAAACAAACAAAGATCAAAAGAGACAAATAAGGCTACTA
>NW_016838592.1:0-651 GCF_001698545.2 Rhinopithecus bieti | reverse complement strand
TTCTCTTTTCATTGAGCTGTATCATAACACTGTTTTTCTTTAGTCTGCGAAGGGATACTCTGGAGGGCTTTGAGGCTTATGGTGAGAAATGAAGCGTCTTCAGATAGAAACTGGAGAGAAGTTTTCTGAGGAGCTGCTTTGTGACATGTGCACTCCAATCACAGAAATATACCTTTCTTCCCCTAGAGAATTCCGAAATCCCTTTTGGACAAATAGCTACCAAGAGATATTCGGGAGTATAGCGACGACTATGGTGAAAAAGGAAATATCCTCAGAGAAAAACTGGAAAGAAGATTTATTTGAAACTGCTTTGTGTTAGATATGTTTTTTCATCTTGCATATTAAAAACGTTAATTATATTACGCAGTTTGGAACGTCCCTTCGCACAGATCCGCGAAGGGACGTTCGGGAGCCCATTCAGGGCTACGGTGAAAGAGGAGATATCTTCAGATAAAAACTGGATAGAAGCTTTCTGAGGAACTACTTTGTGATGTATGCATTACACTCACGGAGTTATACCTCTTTTCTCAAGTCAGTGTTTGAACACTTCCTGTGAAACCGAAAAATTAATATTTTGTAACGCATTGAGGATTATGGCGAATAGTGAAATGTACTGAAATAAAATCGAGGAAGAAGCATTCCAAGAATTTG
>NW_016838591.1:0-285 GCF_001698545.2 Rhinopithecus bieti | reverse complement strand
TGGGTCTGGAGCTCCACGACCCTCAAGCTAGAACATGACCTCTCCTCCATGGGTCGCCAGGTTCCAGACCCTCAAACTTCAACAATATTGCTCCTGCCTGGGTCTGCAACTCCACGACCCTCAAGCTAGAACATGACCTCTCCTCCATGGGTCGCCAGGTTCCAGACCCTCAAACTTCAACAATATTGCTCCTGCCTGGGTCTGCAACTCCACGACCCTCAAACTAGAAGAAGACCTCTCCTACCTGGGCCGACAGCTTCCAGACTCTCTTATTACAACAACATT
>NW_016838590.1:0-411 GCF_001698545.2 Rhinopithecus bieti | reverse complement strand
CAGAGAGCCCGTCTCTGCTTCAGCTCTCGCTAGTTGGGCTTCAGCAGGTGACCAGTATCGATTGTCCGGCACTCCCTAGTGAGATGACCCCAGTACCTCAGCTGAAAATGCAGAAATCACTGGTCTTCTGTGTCGCTCGCGCTGGGAGTTGGAGACTGGAGCTGTTCCTATTCGGCCATCTTGCTCCGCCCCCCTAGATCCCCTTCTAATCCATGAAGCTGCAACAGTGAATTGAAATTCTCTGCTTCCTGGTCTCATATCAATACATTTATCTTGGTTCAAATTTTTTTCTTCCACTGTTATTCCATACCATTAATATAAGTTCTCACACATATTTCTTATATTTCTTTCTGTATACACTAGAAAAATTACAGTAGTTTGGACTATAGCTCAGATTTCTATGGTTTACAC
>NW_016838589.1:0-413 GCF_001698545.2 Rhinopithecus bieti | reverse complement strand
GGGCAGAAGGTTCCCCAGGACAAGGGACCATGTGTGTTCAGTGGGGCCCACAGCCACCATCAGGACCCAGCTTAGGGCACAGAGGTGTTCTGAGGACCCTCCTATCCCCCCCACCCACAGTGGATCCATCCCAGTGGCTCTGCCAGGACCAGGCTCTGCCCCATCGGGATGGGAAACCTGGGAAGACTTGGGATCTAGGGCAGGGAGGTCCCAGGGTTCAGGCCTGAATTCCAGCACAGCACACGGCAGGGCTGAGAGCAAAACCCAGGGTCCTGTCTGGATTCCCAGGCCGGTTACCGCCTCTCTGACCCCAGACGTCTCACCTGTCCAATGGGTTCACTAGGGAATGGCACTCACTCTATGAAGCCACCATGAGGACGAAAGAGCCAATCGTCTACACGGGCAGTGGAGAA
>NW_016838588.1:0-623 GCF_001698545.2 Rhinopithecus bieti | reverse complement strand
TGCGTATACCCTTAGATGATTTGATATGTCTGTGGCCGGGCGCAGTGGCTCATGCCTGTAATCCCAGCACTTTGAGAGGCTGAGATGGGCATATCGCCTGAGGTCAGGAGTTCAAGACCAGCCTGGCTAACATGGTGAACCCTTGTCTCTACTAAAAATACAAAAATTAGCTGGGCATGGTGGTGGGTGCCTGTAGTCCCATCAACTTGGGAGGCTGAGACAGGAGAATTGCTTGAACCTGAGAGGTGGAGGTTGCAGTGAGCCGAGATTGTGCCATTGCATTCCAGGCTGGGTGACAGAGCAAGACTTCGTCCTAAAAAAAAAAGAAAAAAAATAGTATGTCCAAAAGGTAGCTTTTGATTTTCACTCCTTGGACCCCAATACCTATTTTTCTCCTCTTTGTCTTCACATCAGTTAGTGGCCCTACCATCTTCCCAATTGCTTGAACCAAAGAGCAAGGTTTTTTTTTGTTTTGTTTTGTTTTTGAGATGGAGTCTCGCTCAGTCACCAGGCTGACGTGCGGTGGCACTATCTCGGCTCACTGCAACCTCTGCCTCCTGGGTTCAAGCAATTCTTTTGCCTCAGCCTCCCAAATAGCTGGGACTACAGGCACGCGCCACCAT
>NW_016838587.1:0-1004 GCF_001698545.2 Rhinopithecus bieti | reverse complement strand
GAGACAGAGTCGTTCTGTGGCCCAGGTTGGAGTGCAGTGGTTGATCTCGGCTCACTGCAACCTCTGCCTCCTGGGTTCAAGCAATTCCCTGCCTCAGCCTCCTGAGTAGCTGGGATTACAGGCACCCGCCACCATGCCTGGCTAATTTTTGTATTTTTAGTAGAGATGGGGTTTCACCATCTTGGCCTGGCTGGTCTTCAATTCCTGACCTCGTGATCCACCCACCTCGGCCTCCCAAAGTGCTGGGATTACCGGTGTGAGCCACCGCACCCGGCTGCAGAGACTGGTTTTCTTTGTCCCTGGGCTTGTCACCGAGTCCCAGCAAAGACTGAGCTAGGGCCACCATGTGTCCCTGGCCTAATGTTAGCCAAAAAGCAGAAGAGAGAAGAGGGTGACTGGTGTACATAGGAATTTCTGTTTGGGGTTTTTTTCTGCCATGTTTTAAAGAACAGCAAATCCCCGAAATGGGTCTATGGGTCCATGTGAAACTATTCATTGAGAATAAACAGCCATTCACCTTGGAGAGCCGTCACATCCTTCTCGGCCACCGCAGGTCACCCTCTCCTACGTCCTGGAATTGGACTCTTAGGCTGAGAGACGAGCCAATGGTATAGGCTCATTTGTGGCTTTGGAATTAAGGCTTTTTTTCTTTTGAGACAGAGCTTCACTCTTGCCGCCCAGGCTGGAGTTCAATGGCGTGATCTTGGCTCCCTCAACCTCCCGGGTTCAAGCGATTCTCCTGCCTCAGCCTCCAGAGCAGCTGGGATTACAGGTGCACGCCACCACACCCGGCTAATTTTTGTATTTTTAGTAGAGACGAGGTTTCACCATTTTGGCCAGGCTGGTCTCGAACTCCTGACCTCAGGTGATCTGCCCACTTTGGCCTCCCAACGTGCTGGGATTAGAGGTGTGAGCCGCTTGGCCGGCTTTTTGTTTGTTTGTTTTTTGGTTTTTTGGGTTTTTTGTTTTGTTTTGTTTTGAGAAGGAGTCTCACTCTGTGGCCC
>NW_016838586.1:0-1738 GCF_001698545.2 Rhinopithecus bieti | reverse complement strand
TGCAGGAGTGAGGCCCTAGCTGCACCTGGCACAGCAACTCCATGTTGGTGGTTATGGCCTGTGTGCCACCCATCTGCACTTCTGTCCTAAGAACAGACTGTGCCGTGGTCTCTGAGCAGCCAGCTTTTTGAGTTACTGGCTGTTGGACGGGGGCCAAGTAGGGCTCCTTGAGACCTCCCATGTTAGAATTTACTGACAGAGTTTTTCTTTTTGGAATTCTCACCTTTTTCCTCCTTAGGAAAGGAGCTGGGCTGGGGATGGGGTGAGTCACTTCCTTCACAGGGAGCTTGGAGTCTCTGCTGTCTTCACCACTGAAGGCTTTGTTGTCAGGTCCAGCGTCTTGCCCTGGCACTGCCCCACCTGGGAAGTGTTCTCCTCTGGTGGTCTATTCCGTTCCTTCCAAGCAGCCGGCCCCCATAGCGGGCCCAGATTGAGTCCTCTTCCGGGAGGCTCTTCTGCCTGTGCAAAGGGGCCACCGCCAGGCCCAGTCCCCCGTGCACTGGTCTCAGTCTCAGTGGCCCCACCATGGTGCTGCCCTGTGGGAGCAAGCCCTCCCGCATCTCCATCCTCCTCATAGCACTAGCCACTGTGGCGTCCACGGGTCCTACCCGGTCCTGCTGGTGACTCCCTGCCACCATTGCCAGGACACAGCTCCTTCTGGCCCAGAGTGACAATTCTGGCAAATTTAACTTGACATTGGCTATCCAAGGACAAGTATATGGTGAGCACTAAGCGCCAGGCATTGTGTCTAGATTCTGGCTGTCATAGATTTGCTAGGATTCCCTGTAATGGTGGTGGTAGTGACAGGAGCTTACTCTGCCCTGGGCAGGAGTGAGGCCTCAAACCCAAGTCTGGCTAAATCAAAAGTCCAGGCTTCCTAGAGACTCACGGTCTCTTTGTTCCTTACCAGAATCTTTGCTCTTATCCTCACACCTGTGCCACGCAAAGCCCCTCAGGAGCTAGGCTGATCATGACTGGACCCCACACAGTCTGCCCAGCATGCTCCTCCCCATTACCTCTAAGCTGGCCAGGACCCGGGAGGGCTTTCCCCATGCACTACCCTGGCACCTGTCTGGGGCACCGTAGTAACTATCCACAGCCCCTCCTGGAGTGTGTCTCTTCATCCTGAGGTCTAATGTCCTGGTAATTTCCCCCAGTGAACCTGCAGTTTCTCTGAGGTGCCAGGTCCTCTGAGGACATGGGTCCCCTGGTGACTGCCTTGCCATTACTGGACCTTCTCAGATGAGTGTGCACACCACATCCTCTGATCCCCAAGGAGCATTAGCCCAGAGGAAGCACCTGATCAATCCCTGCCAATTTACGCTAAAAGCCACCATTAAAACAAAAAACAAAAAGCCTCATCAGGATGACCTTGCCCTCAGCAGAACTCTCCATAGGTCTCGAAGGTGACAATATGAAGCACTGCTGGAAATTCCCACTCTCCTAGCATCCTATTTATTGATCACATAGCTGCCTCCCGGGGGTGGAACCACTGGGAAATGTGTATGAACAGCACTCATCAACCATCACATTTTTATTTGGCATTAGCTCCATGCCCAGTGAGGTACCAGGTGCAAACTGAAATTCATTTAAAAAATAGAAAGCGTGGTCCTGTAAACAATTTGCAATTAGCCAGGGAGATACACTTATACCAGAGAATTGAAGAACAGTTACAAGTGTGCACCGTAAGTAGGAAAGTTCTATGGCTTCCCTGGCATCTTCCCACTCTCAGCCCTGC
>NW_016838585.1:0-3538 GCF_001698545.2 Rhinopithecus bieti | reverse complement strand
AGAAATCTAGATGGAGGTTCCCAAACCTCCAGTTCTTGACTTCTGTGCACCCGCAGGCTCAACACCATATGGAAGGTGCCAAGGCTTGGGGCTTCTACCCTCTGAAGCCACAGCCTGAGCTCTACGTTGGCCCCTTTCAGTGACGGCTGGAGTGGCTGGGACACAAGGGACCAAGTCCTTAGGTCATGAAGGTCTCTGATATAGCCTAGAGACATTTTCCCCATGGTGTTGGGGATTAACAATAGACTCCTTGCCAGTTATGCAAGTTTCTGCAGCTGGCTTGAATTTCCCCTCAAAAAAATGGGTTTTTCGTTTCTACTGCATCATCAGTCTGCAAATTTTCTGAAATTTTATGCTCTGTACCCCTTTTAAAATGGAATGCTTTTAACAGCACCCAAGTCACCTTTCAAATGCTTTGATCCTTAGAAATTCTTCTACCAGATACCCTAAATCATCTCTCTCAAGTTCAAGGTTTCACAATTCTCTAGGGCAGGGACGAAATGCCACCAGTCTCTTTGATAAAACATAACAAGAATCACCTTTGCTCCGTTTCCCAACAAGTTCCTCAGCTCCATCTGAGACCACCTCAGGCTGGAGCTTATTGTTTTTTATCACTTTCAGCATTTTTGTCAAAGCCATTCAACAAGTCTCTAGGAGATTCCAAAGTTTCCCAAATTTTCCTGTCTTCTTCTGAACCCTCCAAACTGTTCCAGCCTCTGCCTGTTATCCAGTTCCAAAGTCACTTCCACAGTTTCAGTTCTCTTTACAGCAACCCCCCCCACTTTACTGGTACCAATTTACTGTATTAGTTCATTTTCATGCTGCTGATAAAGACACACCTAAAACTGGGAACAAAAAGATGTTTAACTGGACTTACATTTCCACATGGCTGGGGAGGCCTCAGAATCATGGCGGGTCACGAAATGCTCTTCTTACATGGGGGCAGCAAGAAAAAAATGAGGAAGAAGCAAAAGTGGAAACGCCTGATAAAGCCATCAGATCTCGTGAGACTTATTCACTATCATGAGAATAGTATGGGAAAGAATGGTCCCCATGATTCAATTACCTCCCGCTGGATCCCTCCCACAACACGTGGGAATTCTGGGAGATATAATTCAAGTTGAGATTTGGATGGGGACACAGTCCAATCCTGTCAGTTCATGAAAGGAATCTGCATTGAGATTTTTGAAATTTTAAGGCAGATGAAGAAGGTTCTTAAAATCTTCCGTTCTATGTCATATGCTATTACATGCTAAATTTAAAATAGACATTGAGATATAGTCTATTTTAACACATACATTTCTCAAGGAACCGTGAAGCACAATGAATTAATTCAATCTACAAAGTTAGTATATTAAATCCACCAAGTAGGCCAGGCGCGGTGGCTTACGCCTGTAATCCTAGAACTTCGGGAGGCTGAGGAGGGCGGATCACCTGAAGTCGGGAATTCGAGACCAGCCTGACCAACATGAAGAATCCCTGCCACTACTAAAAATACAAAATTAGCCGGGCATGGTGGCTCATGCCTGTAATGCCAGGTACTCAGGAGGCTGAGGCAGAAGAATCGCTTGAACCCCAGAGACAGATGTTGTGGTGAGCCAAGATGTTGCCATTGCACTCCAGCCTGGGCAATAAGAGCAAAACTGTCAAAAAAAAAAAAAAAAAAAAAAAAAAAAAAAAAAAAAAAAAAAGAAAGAAAGAAAAAGAAAAAATTCCACCAAGTACAAATAATCCTTATATAGTAAGTTTAAGATGAGACCAGTTTATAACTTGAATATCAGACTTATAAAGGATTATAAATCATGCTGCTATAAAGACACATGCACACGTATGTTTATTGCAGCACTATTCACAATAGCAAAGACTTGGAATCAACCCAAATGTCCATCAGTGATAGACTGGATTAAGAAAATGTGGCACATATACACCATGGAATACTATGCAGCCATAAAAAAGGATGAGTTCATGTCCTTTGTAGGGACATGGATGCAGCTGGAAACCATCATTCTCAGCAAACTATCACAAGAACAGAAAACCAAACACCGCATGTTCTCACTCATAGGTGGGAATTGATCAATGAGATCATTTGGACTCTGGAAGGGGAACATCACCTACTGGGGCCTATTATGGGGAGGGGGGAGGGGGAAGGGATGGCATTGGGAGTTATACCTGATGTAAATGACGATTTGATGGGTGCTAATGAGTTGATGGGTGCAGCACACCAATATGGAACACGAATACATATGTAACAAACCTGTACGTTGTGCACGTGTACCCTAGAACTTAAAGTACAATAAAAGAAAAGAAAAGAAAAGCCTGTCACACATACCTTCATGTTGTCCTCTTCACCTATCACTATTCTGAATCCCTTCGTAATTTGCCTAGTAGTAATTCATTTTATGGGCATTAAATTTCCAAAGCTGAGTGTCTTAAGACAGAGATTTTGCAGACCATCTCTGCCATTCATTTATTATTCTTTAGTATTAATTTGAATCACCACCAATCCTGTCACCTGTCATGAAGCACAGTCTTTCAAACTACAAAGATACTATGAATTTGTAACTGACACACATTGACTTAGAAAGTAGAGTCATTTATCACTTCTTTTAAAAAGGAATATTTAATAAAAGAGAAAATCTGGTTGAGATTTGCTCTTGAAGATGTAAAGGTTAAGGGGCTACTGTAGGAATTGTTGCTTCTACAATAAATAAACACAACCATTGAAAAAGTAAACTGTAATGAATTTGAGGAAGATATTTCTGATGACTCTTTGATGGTTTTCAAAACAAACTAAACGAGTTTACCTGGGATCTTAGCAAATGTCAAAGATGACACATGAAAATACAGCATCTGTGTCAAATCTTAAATTTTGAACAGTGACTTTTTTTATGGTATTTGACTAGCATCCATTTTGTAAAATGAATGGATCTACAAAATAACTGATTATAATTTATGGAAAAGCCTGGACTTCTGTAGCCACACTAACCAGAAAGCTGTCAACTGTGAAGATTTGCTGGTGATTTTTAGGTTTTTAAAATATACACATTTACATTACAGTCTATAATATGAGATTCCAACATTATACAAAGCCCAAAATGGTAATTTTACTTATTCACATATTTTTTGCAATGTCATTCTACAACTTGAAAAACAAAAAAATAATAGTAACACCACAAAGCTTACATAATCACAATCTTCCTAACTCATCTGTCTTTTGGTTGCTTGTTTTAGGTAATGGCCCAACAACAACTCCTTGGACTCCCTTAGCAATTGCTATTAAAAATAAACAAACAATAGAAAGGAAAAACAAAAAAAAGAAAAATAACAGCCAAAACCATCTAACCGATCAACCAAACATCTTCCTCATAGAACAATAATTTTAACAAATTTAGAGAAGGAATGTTACTATACAGACAGACAAACAACAAAATGAAGAACAAAAGATTTGCACAATGGTTTTCTCCTTATTTATTCTTTGATGCCAAAATGTTTGCTTCTGGCAGTACATATTTATTGATTTACTCATTTTTTTTTTTTT
>NW_016838584.1:0-649 GCF_001698545.2 Rhinopithecus bieti | reverse complement strand
GCTCTGGGGACTAGGGGCCGGAGGAGTGGGCTTCAGTCTCTCCCTCCCCTCCTACCATCCCTCAACCTACTACCCACTCAGCCTCACCTGGTCTATGGGCATCTGCTCTTGGGTGACACATGGTCAACAGCCAAGGCGGGTGTCCCCATGGCAACGGAGAATAGGCTGATGAAGGGAGGAGAAGGTGGCTGTAGAAAGGCCAGAGAAGAGGCTGCCAAAGTGGAGGCCCCAGAGCCCAGGTCCCTGCCATAGCCCTATCCTATAAGGCCTCAGTCTCCACATCTGAGCAATGGGAGTCTAGACCATGTGACTGCTGAAGATCCATGGGACTCCTGGGAGGCTTTGGCATGTTGCAGCAGGCTGTGGGGAAAAGGAGTTGCCAGGAGCTCTGAGCAATTTCAATTCCAGCGTTATAACAATGTGGCCAGCATGAATGAACACCCACTGTGTGCCAGGCTTGAGTGAAATGACTCACTTGACCTTGACACAGCAGCCCCTGATGTTGGCAGAATCTTGACTTTACAGATGACGAGGCTGGTCGCAGTGAAGTTAGGTGACAGCTAGTAGGTGAGATTTGAACCAATGCAGGCCAAACCATGCCTGGCCGCCTGTGCCCCTCCACCACCCTGGAAGCCCATCCCTCCCAGCC
>NW_016838583.1:0-1834 GCF_001698545.2 Rhinopithecus bieti | reverse complement strand
TTGTACTAGTCTTAGCTTTCTCTACTTTCCCTGGCAAAAGTAAATAAGATAGGGGCCTCTGTGTTCTCACCGCATCCTGTTCATACTTCCATTAACAAGTATGATTTTGTCAAACTCTATTAGTTACATATTTACATATCTCCACTAGCTCCTCCTCCAGGACAGGTATAACTCTGCAGTCTCATAACCTAGCACAGCACTTAGTGTCCAGTGAAGGCTCAGTAAGCACCTGTGTCTGCTTAAACCCAATGGCTCTGACTTCTTCCACTCCTGTGAACCAGGCTGGCTCCAAACAGACAGGGACAGACATGAACTGTGCAGGTTGTCTGGTGTTCCCTCTGTGTCCCAATACCCTTTAACTACAAAGTATTTCCATTGTTTAACAGTTTGTTTTGGCTGGGTACAGTGGCTCACACCTGTAATCCCAATGCTTTGGGAGGTCAAGGCAGGAGGATCACTTCAGGCCAGGAGTTCGAGACCTGTCTCTACAAAAAAATAAAACATTAGCTGGGCATGGTGGCATGTGCCTGTAGTCCCTAGCTACTTAGGAGGCTGCGGCAGGAGAGTTGCTTGAGCCCAGGAGTTCGAGGCTGCAACGAACAATGATCATGTCACTGAACTCTAGCCTGGGTGACAGAGTGAGGTCCTGTCTCTATTAAAAAATAAAAATAAAATAAAAAACTGTTGTTTTCATATCAAACATTAGAATAAATCTTACTGAAAAATCAGGGTTAGCACATCTAACTCTAGTTAAAAGAAAGAGGAAAACATCCCTCTGCTTTTCTCCCTATGGAAAAGAAATATCAGGAGATAGGAAACTAGAAGTAATTCTATTCTCCAGATAAATTCCCAGGATAAAACATCTCCTTGTAGGGGACCCTCCCAGCATATGTTTGCTTACTCCCTTCATTTTCATTCTAGAAAGGAAGTGGAAATTAGGTACAAGGAATTCAGTAACACTGCAAAATTCTCAGGGTTGTAAAAAGCCTCTTGGTCCGCCTCTCAGCAGTACTGTAGCTCAACAGCAAACCCCCACAATAAGGGAGCTGTGGTTCCACATCCAGGCCCAGAGGGCCCCTTTCCAGATTAAACAACTCTCCAGCCTTCTCCCTTCCACCCCTCTTTAAGCATTACAGACCTAAGGATGATGTGGAAAACTCAAAATGCTACAAAACAGGAGAGAGGCATACACTGACCTGAAGACAATTTTACCCTAAGTCATAAGAATGAAAGGCCAGTTTCTCAAATACAGACCTCTGAAAAGTAGAGAAAAATAGGAACATTAGTGTCTCCAATGGAGCAGTCTCTAAGTGGCTTCTAGGTGTGCTTATAAAATCAGCACTCTTACAGAAGGCCCCATGGAGCTTTATAAATCACCCATGCAGTGACTGCTGCTTCACCGAGCTGGATTCTGACAGCAGGGCTGGAAAACCCATCTTAAGGAAGGAAATGAAAGATGATCTCCTCCTATTAGTAAGGAATTTGGGATGAAGAATGCCAGGTTTCCAGCTCCCCCTGCTTCCCCCTATTCCTTTAAGGGTAAGAATGGATGTGTGCTTTTTGTTCAGTCATTTCGCTTTTGATTTGGTGAAGGAGGCATAGGTAAGTTTGGTTTATGTTTCCTGCAACAGAATGCAACCTCATCAGGAAGGCAAGTTGGGGTCACACCCTCTTTCTAATCGAGAACACAATCTCTATAGAGGCTTCCCCTTCTGTAATCTTCTCATCTGAGAAGTGACTCAACTTTCCTTAGTTCAGTCCACTGAATGAGGATGAGACTCTGAGGTACAGAAAAGCGAGGATCTGACTGGCAGAGATGAAGCTTCTTTTGTTT
>NW_016838582.1:0-839 GCF_001698545.2 Rhinopithecus bieti | reverse complement strand
TTCCCTCCAGCGAGTCTGCCAGCATGCTTTATCCTTTTATACGTTCTTTGCTTCCTACTTCTGTGTCATCCAACATACTGTTCACTTACTCTGGCAGTCTTTCTGCCTTTCATTAAGCCTCAAAATCTCCTCTGTTCTATTTGGCACCACAAGCTATGCCCTATATATGTATTTCTGACTTGGCAGGATAGTTCAGGGGTCTGGCAGTTTTTATTTACCTTCATTATTAAATGGGCCTCTGGGATGTTGCCTCTCCAGGAGCTTTTTGGTAACCAACATTTCTCTCAAAGTATGAGACCATCCTCTGCACTCTGCTCTGTCATCAAAGGCTGCTAAGTGGAGATACCCTTTTTGAAAGGTGGCCTTGGTGAGAGGTATGGAGTCAAGTCTTCTAGGCTGCTTGCCCACATCACTCTACCTCTGGCCTCTGATTCTCAACTTTGTACCTATGTGGTTCCTCTTGTTAGTGCAATGTTGACTGTTAAAAAAAAAAACAGCAGTATGCTTACAGGTTTGCTTAGTTTGGGGACACTGTAACTACCAGAATGGCTGCTCTGACAATATGCCTAGGGACTTTCTCATGGCTTTTATTAACAAGGAGGCTGGGCACCCTATAAAGCCTCATGCATTCACCCCTTTGCAGCATGGTTTATGCCTCAGTGTTATGTGCACTGGTATGTTTTCCACTTCACATTTCCAAGTAGAAAGATTAGTGTTACGGAAGTGCCTAATATCCCAGTCCAAATTTATTTATTTATTTATTTATTTTTTGAGACAGAGTCTTGCTCTGTCGCCCAGGCTGGAGTGCAATGGTGTGATCTCCGCTCACTGCAACCTCA
>NW_016838581.1:0-1544 GCF_001698545.2 Rhinopithecus bieti | reverse complement strand
GAGCTCCAGCTGTCACCTAGTACTTCGAAGACACTGAGCGGTAATACTGCAAAGTCGTGCTGTCATTTTTTTAATGTCTCACATATATTCCAAGCAATATCCATTAGCAAACAAACATCCAGGAATAGTGTCATCTCATCTTCTACTAATAACCCTTTATTTAGTATCTTAAAAAAGATTTTGTAAGACACAAAACTTTCCATCAAAAAGTTGTTTATTTAAAAATACCGTCTCCCAATTCTGATTCCATATCAAATTAAATCAAGAAGTGATATTACAGCAATAAATCATCAAAGTCATGAGTAGGGAGGATGGCAATGACCCCATTAGCTCATTAGTATAATCTAGTAAGTGAAATACAAATTCAACTCATTCACTTCTTCATAAAAGGCAGACATAAGCAGTATACTTCATATAAAAAAACTAGTTTATAAAGCTTGTCTTCATATTTCAGTTTAAGGTTCAGCTGATATAAAATGCCTTAAAAGACCATCCAAGCGATGCTTTGGATTTTCTTTTTTTGCAAAATTCAAGGAAAACATGATTGTTTGAAGTTTCTTCACTGCTGGTGAATTAGTTAAGAGCTACCTGAGATTCCTTTGCACTTTCACTCTTCCACTCTTTGAATTTCCAGTGATTAAAATATGCCAGAGACATAATTTAGAGAGCACTAGAAATAGCACCCAGATCTCAATGCTTAAAAACGTTTCTGGCCAGGCACAGTGGCTCATGCCTGTAATCCCAGCACTTTGGGAGGCCAAGGCGGGCAGATCACTAGAGGTCAGGAATTCAAGACCAGCCTGGCCAACATGGTGAAACCCAGTCTCTACTTAAAAACAACAACAACAACAACAAAAAACCCAGGTGTGGTGGTGGGTGCCTGTAATCCCAGCTACTCGGGAGGCTGAGGCAGGAGAATTGCTTGAATCTGGAATGGCAGAGGTTTCAGTAAGCCAAGATCGCGGCACTGTAATACAGCCTGGCAGCAGAGTGAGACTCCATCTCAAAACAAACCAACAGCAACAAAAAGAAAAAAACCAACAACAGAGTTTCTGACAGGTTTTGTAAGTTTTTTTTTTTTTTTTTTTTGGAGACAGAGTCTCCCTCTGTCGCCCAGGCTGGGGTGCAGTAGTGTGATCTCAGCTCACTGCAACCTCCGCCTCCCAGGTTCAACCGATTCTCCTCCCTCAGCCTCCCGAGTAGCTGGGATTACAGGCATATGCCACCATGCTCATGCATGGAGTTTCACCATGTTGGCCAGGCTGGTCTTGAATTCCTGACCTCAAGTGATCTACCCACCTGGGCCTCCCAAAGTGCTGGGATTACAGGCGTGAGCCACCACGCCCGGCCAGGTTTTGAAGTTTTTACAGAATATACAGAATGTAAGCATTAACAGATGACCTTTAGAAACATATACATTCAAAGAAAACCTTTTAGTATTCTGAGCATTGAATACTTCTGTTTCTTTTTGGGATTAAGAAGTCAGTCTTTTCTCAACAGTTTCTTGATAAGCAATAAATCTTCTCAAATTCATTTTCACATTG
>NW_016838580.1:0-617 GCF_001698545.2 Rhinopithecus bieti | reverse complement strand
ATAAAAAGAGAGAGTCCTCCCTAACTCATTTTACGAGCCCAAAATCATCCTGATACCAACGCCTGACAGAGATACAACAACAAAAAAAAGAGAATTTTAGACCAATATCCCTGTTGAACATATATCCAAAAATCCTCAACAAAATACTGGCAAACCGAGTCCAGCATCACATCTAAAAGCTTATCCACCATGATCAAGTGGGCTTCATCCCTGGAATGCAAGACTGGTTCAACATATGCAAATCAATAAACATAATCCAGCATATAAACAGAACCAAAGACAAACCACATGATTATCTCAATAGATGCAGAAAAGGCTTTCAACAAAATTCAACAGTCCTTCATGCTAAAAACTCTCAATTAATTTGGTATTGATGGAATGTATCTCAAAATAATAAGAGCTATTTATGACAAACCACAGCCAATATCACACTGAATGGGCAAAAACTGGAAGCATTCCCTTTGAAAAGTGGCACAAGACAGGGATGCCCTCTCTCACCACTCCTATTCAACATAGTGTTAGACATTCTGTCTAGGGCAATCACGTAAGGGAAAGAAATAAAGGGTATTCAGTTAGGAAAAGAGAAAGTCAAACTGTCCCTGTTTGCAGATGATATG
>NW_016838579.1:0-1257 GCF_001698545.2 Rhinopithecus bieti | reverse complement strand
GAAAAGATCAACAAAATACATAGACCAATAGCAAGACTAATCAAGAAGAAAAGAGAGAAAATCAAATGGAGGAAATAAAAAATGATAAAGGGGATATCATGACTGTTCCCACAGAAATACAAACTACCTTCAGAGAATACTATAAACATGTCTATGCAAATAAACTAGAAAATCTAGAAGAAATGGATAAATTCCTGGATACATATACCCTCCCAAGACTAAACTAGGAAGAAGTTGAATCCCTGAATAGACCAATAGTAGGCTCTGAAATTGAGGCAATAATTAATAGCCTACCAACCAAAAAAAGTCCAGGACCAGAAGGATTCACAGCTGAATTCTACCAGAGGTAAAAACAGAAGTTGGGACAATTCCTTCTGAAACTATTCCAATCAATAGAAAAAGATGGATTCCTCCCTAATTCATTTTATGAGGCCAGCATCATCCTGATACTAAAGCCTGGCAGAGACACACACACACACAAAGAATTTTAGACTAATACCCCTGAGGAACATCAATGCAAAATCTTCAAAAGGTAGTGGGAAACCGAATCCAGTGCATATCAAAAGCTTATCCACCATGATCAAGTTGGCTTCATTCCTGGGATGCAAGACTGGTTCGACGTATGCAAATCAATAATTACAATCCATCACATAAACAGAACCAAAGACAAAAACCACATGATTATCTCAATAGATGCAGAAAAAGACCTTCAACAAAATTCAACATCCCTTAATGCTAAAAACTCTCAATAAACTAGGTATTGATGGATGGGACTTATCTCAAAATAACCAAAGCTATTTATGACAAATGCAGAGCCAATATCATACTGTATGGGCAAAACCTGGAAGCATTCCCTTTGAAAACTGGCATGAGACAAGGATGCCCTCTCTCACCATGCCTATTCAACATAATATTGAAGTTCTGGCCAGGACAATCAGGCAAGAGAAAGAAATAAAGGGTATTCAATTAAGAAAAGAAGAAGTCAAACTGTCCCAGTTTGCAGATGACATGATTGTATTTAAAAAAAAAAACCCATGTCTCAGCCCCAAATCTTAAGCTGATAAGCAAATTTAGCAGAGTCTTAGGTTAAAAATCAATGTGCAAAACTCACAAACATTCCTATTCACCAATAACAGACAAACACAGAGCCAAATCATGAGTGAACTCACATTCACAATTGCTTCATAGAGAATAAAATATCTAGGAATCCAACTTACAAGGCATATGAAGGACCTCTTCAAGGAGAACTGCAAACCA
>NW_016838578.1:0-1500 GCF_001698545.2 Rhinopithecus bieti | reverse complement strand
TGAGAAACTGCATTGTGATATTTGAATGTAACTGACACAATTACACGTTTCTCCCCAGTGTTCAGTTTGCTAGCACAGTTTTCTGGAAATCTGCAATGGAATACTTCTTAGTGCTATGCAGGTGACGGTGACAAAGCAAATATCCTCAGATCAAAATCTGTAAGAAGCTTTCTGAGAAATTGCTTTCTGATGTGTGACTTCATCTCTCAGAGTTATAATAATATTTGTTGGAGTGGTTTCCTAGGAGTCTTTCCGTGCATTCGAGAAGTGCTATTTCGAATGGGTTTGAAGAATAGAAGGAGAAAGGAAATATCCTCCAAGAAAAAGCGGAATGAAGCTTTCTGAGAAACTGCTTTGTGATGTGTGAATTCATTTCACAGTGTTACACCAACCTTTCTTGGGGGAGTTTGCTAGCACTCATTTTGAGGAATCTTAGAAGTGATGTCTTGGATATCGTTGAATCTTACGGTGGATAAAGAAGTATCCTCAGACAAACCTGCACAGAAGCCTTCTCAGAAACACCTTTGTTGTGGGTGAAATCACCCAACAGATGTCCATCCTTGTTTTCACTGAGAAGCCAGCTAGCAGTGTTAGTGCAGAATCTGCAATAGGACACACGGTGGCGCTCTGAGACCACAAATAACTTCATCTTAAAAAAGAAAGAAGCTTTCTGACAAATCGCTTTGTGATGTGTGAATTCAACCCACTGAATTAAAGCTGTATTTTGTGGTGCCGTTGCTAGTCCTGTTTGTGTGGAACCTGAGAACTGATATTCCGGAACCCTTTGAAGACAATGGGGCCAATGGAAATATCCTCTGTCAAAAATGAGAAAGACGCTTGCTGAGAAACTTCTTTGTGATCTGTGAATTCATCTCACAGAGTTACACCTTCGACCTCAGGGAGCAGTTTGCTAACACTGTTGTCGTGGATTCTGCAAAGTGATATTTGGGAGCTGATTGAGGGCTATGGTGAAAAAGGAAATAATCTCCGATCAAAACTGGAAAGAAGGCTTCTGAGAAACTGCATTGCCATGTGTGAATGCAACTCACAGAGTTACACGTTTCTCTTCAGTGATCAGTTTGCTAACACAGTTTTCTAGAAATCTGCAATTAGATACTTCTTGCACAATGAAGCTTTCGGTGAGAAAGGAAATATCCTCAGAGGGAAACTAGAAGGAAGCAGTCTTAGAAAATTCTAGGAGATGTGTGAATTCATCTCACAGAGTTACACTTATGTTTCGTGGAGCAGTCCATTAACACTGTCTTTGGGGAAAATGAGTAGTGCTTCTTTGGATCACGTTGAGGCCTACGCTGATAAAGGAAATATCGTCAGTTCAAAACCTGAAAGAAGCTTTCTGAGAAACTTCTTTCTGATCTGTGAATTCATCTAAAAGAGTTACACCTTAGACCTCAGGAAGCAGTTTGCTAACACTCTTTTCCTGGAATATGCAAAGTGATATTTGGGAGTCCACAGGGGCCCATGGTGATAAAGGAAATATCC
>NW_016838577.1:0-1230 GCF_001698545.2 Rhinopithecus bieti | reverse complement strand
GTGTCCCCGGTAGCTATTTCTTCCAATGGGATTCCATAAACCCCTATAGGAAGAAATGTTTAATTCTGTGTGGGAAATGCATATTTTGCAAAGCATTTCTTCATAAATCTCCTCTCGAGTATCTATCTGAAGATATTTCCGTTTTCACCGTTAGCCTCAAAGCGCTCCCGATTATCCCTTAGCTGACTCACGTAAAACAGTGTTAGGATACTGCTCAATGAAAACGGAAGCTTAACTGTGCGAGTGGACTTGATATGACCTGGAGCGGTTTCACAGAATGTTTCCTTCTGGTTTTCATCAGACGATGTTTCTTTTTCAGCATATTCTTAAGAGCATTCCCAAATGTTCTTTCTCAGGTTCCACAGAAACTGTGATTTCAAACTGCTCAATCCAAAGAATGATGTAACTACGAGATGAATACACACATCACAAAGCAGCCGCTCCAAAAGCTTCTCTCCAGTTTTCATCGGAAGTCATTTCCTTACTCACCACAATCCCAGGGAGTCTCTTATTAACACCTCAAAGATTCCTCAAAGACAGAGCTTCCAAACTGGGCAATGTAGTGTAACCTTTAAGTCTCTGAAATGAATGCACACGTTAGAGAGCATTTTCTTGGAACACTTCTTTCTGGGTTTCATTTCGTGGTATTTCACTTTTTGCCATAGCTTTCAATGCGCTGCAATATATCACTTTTTCACTTTCAGAAGAAATTTGTTCAAACACTGCCTTATGATGAGAGAGGTATAACTCCCTCAGTGGAATGCACACACCTGAAAGCAGTTTCTCAGAAAGCTTCTCTCCACTTTTTTTTCTGACGATATCTCCTTTTACACCATACGCCTGAATGTGCTCCCAAATGTCACTTCAGGAATCTGTCCATGACGCAGTTTCAAAACTGCGTAATATAAAGAAAATTTTCTCTATGTGAGATGAATAGACATATCTATCACATAGCAGTTTCACAGAAAGCTTCTTTCCAGTTTTTTTCTGAGTATATTTCCTCTTTAACCATAGCCATCCATATACTCTCGAATGTCCCCTGGTAGCGTTTTCTCCAAACGGGATTCCACAATCCTCTATGAGAAGAAAACTATAACTATGTGAGTGGAATACACACGTCACCAAGCAGCTCCTCAGATATCTTCTCTCCAGTATCTGTCTGAAGATATTTTCGTTTTCACCGTAAGCCTCAAAGTGCTCCCGAGTATCCCTTAGCTGACTCACCTAAAA
>NW_016838576.1:0-1222 GCF_001698545.2 Rhinopithecus bieti | reverse complement strand
ATTCAGCATCTTTTCTGGTTCTCATACAAATTTAGGATGGCTTTTCTGTTTACGTAAAAGCATCATTAGAATTTTAGTAGCTATTGCATTGAATCCATAGAACACTTGGGTAATATGGTCATTTTAACAATATTTATTCTCCCAATCCATGGACATGGAATATCTTTTATTTATTTGTGTCTTCTTCAGTTTCTTTTATCAATGTTTTATAGTTTTGGTTTACAGATCATTCATTTTATTGGTTAAATTTACTTCTAAGTAGTACATATTTTGTGTAAAATAGGTTGTTGTTATCATATAGAAAAGCTACTGATTTGTGTATGTTGATTTTATATCCTGAAGTTTTACTGAATTTTTTATTAGTTGTAACAGTTTTTTTGTGTGGAGTCTTTAGGATTTTCCATATGAAAGATAATGTCATCTCTAAACAGATACTATTAAACTTCTTCCTTTCTGATATGGGTGACTTTTCTTTATCTTGCCTTATTGCTATGGTGTGACTTCCAGTACTACATTAAATACAAGTGGCAAGAGTGAACATTCTTGTCTTTTGCTTGATCTTAGAGAAAAAAAAATCAAATTTCACCATTGAGTATAATGTTAGCTGTGGTTTGGACATATGTTCTATTGAGAGTTTTTTATACCTAATTTTGAGGGTTTTATTCATGAAAGGATGTTGAATTTTGTGAAATGCATATACTGAATCTATTGAGCATATACTGAATCATATTGAGATATGAGAATCTATCATTTGTTTTTTGTTTTCCATTCTGTTAATGTGGTGTGTCACATTTATAGATTTTCATATGCTAAACCATCCTTGAATTTCAGGGATAAATCCCAATTGATTATGGTAAATCATCCTTTTACCATGCTGCTGAACTGACATTATGATATTTTATTGGGGAATTTTGCATCTATGCTCATTGGGGATATTGGCGTGTAATTCTCTCTCCTTACATTGTCATTCTCTGGCTTTCATAGAAGAGTAATGGTAGCCTTATAAAATAAAGTTGTAAATAGTCTGTTCTCTTCAAGTTTGGGAAATACTTTGAGAGGAATTGGTATTACTTCTTTAAATGTTTGATAGAATTCAGCAATGAAGCCACCAATTTCTGGGCTTTTTTTTTTTTGACAGGAGATGTTTTATTACTAATTCAGTTCTTTTACTCATTCTTGGTCTCTTCCAATTTTTTATTTCTTCATGAATCAGGCTTGGTAG
>NW_016838575.1:0-677 GCF_001698545.2 Rhinopithecus bieti | reverse complement strand
CCTAACCGTCCTCTGTGGAAGGCGACAGTCAAAGACAAGTCCACCCCCCTAGGCGCAACTGCACCACGAAGAAACATTTCAAGGTGGGAGGTGATCGATCAGTGGGAACAGGCAGTTTAGCTAATCACTTATAAGGCAGAGAAGGGGGGTTTGAAGGCCTGTGTCTGGCCTTGTCCTCGGTAAATGGTCATCCGCCAGTCAGCCTAAGCCACATGGGAAGGGGCTTCTTCCAGTAAAAGTGGGGCGCAGTTGTGGGGACGGGGAACGTCTTAACCATCACTGTTTTACAGGATCACAGGGCTCAGGCAATGTTCAGTATTGTCACACACCAAGGTTTTACAGTCTGAAGAAAACTACAGTCCTAAGGTGTCAGTTCTCAAAGCCCTTAAGTTCCTCCTGGGAATGGGCATATTAAAGAAAAAAGATAAATGTTTGACTTCGGGGTTTGCCTACGACTTGGATAAGCATGATTTTCTTCTGGCCAAGCAGGGAGCAGCTGGACCAGACTGAAGGGAAGGAAGAACAAATTTCCACTCTGACCTCAGTTGGGCACCAGAGTCTTCCCTGTCAGAATGTGGGTGTGGTGCTTCCCACACACCAGCCTCTGACGAAACTCAGCCCAAGGGTGTGGGAAAAGGCTGTCTACTTCTGAAAAATCTATAAAGTGCAGACACATC
>NW_016838574.1:0-621 GCF_001698545.2 Rhinopithecus bieti | reverse complement strand
CAATGAGGGATGAGGTAAGGGAGATTCCCGCATTGAGGGGAAGAAATATGGCTCGTGCAGGCCTTGGTCTAGGGGCTGGGTGAATAGCAGTGCAAGTACAGTTACCGGTGTACCCCAGGACGTCGCCGGCAGTTAGTAGAGTTAACCAGGGAACTAATGTGACAGGAAGACACAGTAGGTCGGTAACAGAGGGACCAGATAGGTTTTTAGATAATGTTCCATTACACCAAAAGAATATGCCCGGCGGAGCCCTTAGGGTGGTACTAGGGGGCGTGGCAGTGATATTGCAGAGGCTGGAATTAGTTCCTGAGAAACAGTAGGGAAACTTCTCCTGACTGGGGTTTAGGTATAGCGGCACGTTAGGGATAGGGGCATATGAGAGGTTTTGGAGGCTGTTAGCTTGGACAGAAGTAGGGGATCCCCATGGCAGAGGGACAGCGGTAAGTGGTGGACCCTAGAGTGGCACACAGAAAGCAGCCAGACAAGCTGGGAAGTCCTGTAAGGTTAGCAAGTTCTAATCCTTCTTGTAACAATTTTAACCAGGAGAAAGGACGTAAGTCTTGTGTTAGTCTGTTTTCCTGTCGTTGGATATCCCCATGGACCAGGGGCCGTACTTGAACT
>NW_016838573.1:0-621 GCF_001698545.2 Rhinopithecus bieti | reverse complement strand
CCTCCATGAAAGAGTGATGTAACACTGTGAAATGAATTCACACATTACTAAGCAGTTTCTCAGAAAGCTTCATTCCGGTTTTTCTCGGAGGATATTTCCTTTGTCCTTAGACTCTTCCAACCCATCCGAAATATCAGTTCTCAGAATCCACAAAGACAGTGCTAGCAAATGGCTGCACGATAGACTAGTTTAACACTGTGAGATGAAGTCACATATCAGAAAGCAATCTCTCAGAAAGCTTCTTTCACTTGTTTATCTGAGGATATTTCCTTTCTCACCGCAAGCTGCATAGAGCTAAGAAGTACCCTATGGCAGATTTCAAGAAAACTGTGTTAGCACACTGCTGACTGAAGAGAAAAGTGTAACTCTGTGAGTTGCATTCACACATCGCAATGCAGTTTCTCTGAACGCTTCTTTCCAGTTTTATCCGCGGATTTTTCCTTTTTCACTATAGCCCACAATGAGCTCCCAAATATCACTTTCCGGAATCCAAGAAAAGAGTGTTAGCAAACTACTACAAGAAGGGAAAGGTGAAACTCTGTATGATGAATTCACACATCAGAAAGCAGTATCTGAGAAAGCTTCTTTCCAGTTTTTATCTGAGGATAATTCCTTTTCACC
>NW_016838572.1:0-2588 GCF_001698545.2 Rhinopithecus bieti | reverse complement strand
TTATTTATTATTCCTATTGACTTCAAGAAGATAATATCTAATTCAGGTAAGTACTCCACCAAGATGACTAAAGACATGCAGATCCACGAGGGTGCTTCATGTAAAACAGGAGAAAAACACGTTGGCTCTCTTATAGAAAAACTGGAACCCAAGTCCCACAAATACGTTTGAACGCAGCATAACGTTGCCTTTACCTTCTATAAGCCATGGATTATTATAGAAGCCTTCAAGAAATGGAGCTCATGATGTCAAAAGCACATAGATTGTAGGCAGAATAAGAGGCTTTTTTTAAAAAAAAATATGTTCTAAAAAGTGTTGTGTTATGATACATGGACACCCACTCTAAAACCAAAAATGTTTTTCCAAACAAGATCCTAAAAGTGTTTGCCCTAGTTAGTCTAAGATAGCCCTTATGGCAATGCCAAAGATTAAAGTTTGTGTTCACAGTTGTTTTAAACCAAGATATTACTCTCTGGCTTTTCAATCATATTTTTATTCCTTTTGTGCATCTCATCAAAGCATTTCGATTAGAACAAGTCATTGAGAAGGCAGAAGCCAAAATAAACAGTCGAGTTTAAATTACTACAGTGAAGGGACCACAGTTTCACTCAGGCCCAAGTTATGGGGACTTTTAATGATTCTATGAGGTTCTAGTATTTATGGAATTGGCTTGCACATAGATTTTTTTCTTCCTGATTTATTTCTGAGTTCTAAAGCCATCCATGAATTTTAATCCTAGTCTATCCTGTCAAATTTTTTTTCTGATGGGCTTCTCAGAGGTTCCAGTCAGCTGAGGGTTTACTTTTCCTTGGAGCTTATTAACTACCATCACTTGGCCTGAATCAATAACCTCTGTCCAGCAGCCTGCCCACGTCACCCATGTTTGCTACATGTGAACCAGGGGTGCTTGCCAGCTCCATTACTTCTATCCCTGCTTTCAGAAGTAACCAAGAGAGGATGTCATCCATTGGAAGTAAAGCTGGGGTACAAATTCTTTCCCAGATGTAGTATTTGCTGGTGTCTTTCTGGGCTGGTCAGGAGACACTGTGGCGTGATTAGATACACACTTGTTGAAGATGAACAGAGTTGGCTTAAATCTCGACTGCCATCTTCAAGTCATGTGACTTTGAGTACATTACTTGATCAACCCAGGCCTTGGTTTCCTCATTTGTTAAGTAAAGACAACAACTACCTGGCCGTTTTGTTGCAAAGAGTAAATGAAATAACACAGGTGACGTGTGTAGGCTAACATCTGATGCAAGGTAGATGCATAAAACGAAGACTGTGCATACATGGTTGATGACTTCACTAATGTAACTTCCAGTGCTTTCTGTGTGATTGAATTCCATTTTCAACAGGACAAAGCCTGCTTGCAGAGGAGAAATACCACGGCAGCTTGATGTGCAATTGGGACTTAACCTCACACAAGACCCAAGAGTCCCCACGGAGGGCATTCTCCATGTGTTTCAACTTGGTGCATCATTCACCAAGCATGTTCCCTCCGGAAAAGCAGGAGACCGCCCAAGGTTTGGATGAGTTCAGGGAAGCATCTGAACTTTTTGGGCGCTATCCCATCAAAACTAGAGTTGTCTGGGTTTTGACCGCTGGGGCCAATATTATTTTCTGTCTGGGCTTTTAAAAAAGATCAGAACATTGGGTTAGTATTCCCAGTTCTCTATGTCATTAGAAGCTCTTCAGCATGAAGATTCCACTAATTTCAACCAGAATTGAGTGGATAAAAGAGATGAGTAACGTGAGAAAATGAATGAGGAGATTGGCACTCAGCGGGGGAAGTTAGGGACTCCAAGGAGAAAAATAAAAGCTGTCTTCATCAACTGGCCCAAGACAGTGTGGGGGGGTTGATTAAATGTGATTCTTTCCAGCACTCTGTTCTAAACCTCTCCTACATTACATAAATCAGAGTCAGAAATATTTGAGTTTGAATTCTATTTCTGATATCTATCAGATGGGGTGACTTCTTACAATCTCTGACAGCCTCAGTTTCCTCACTGGTAAAATAGAAATATTAGTAAATATCATGTAGGATCACTCATTCATTCATTCATTCATCAACAATATTAGTAAAGCACTTGGTCTGGCATATAGCAAGCATCCAATAAAAAGTAGCCCCCCCCTTTAAATTTTCTATGGAATCTTATAATCCATGTACTTAGATTTTAAGGATTTCATATTTATACTCCAACTTTTTTTCATTTTGCCTAGGAATATATTCTCACCTTTATAAAAAACATACTTGACCTTTTAGAAACCACATAGAAAAAATTTAAATAAAAGAATGCATTCTTTTAAAATCAAACCAATATTATCGAGCCTCACTAAAGTGTAAATCTCAATCTATGGAATGTTTCTCAATTCACTTGAATGAATATTCATGACAAATACAACTTGGCTATGCCCAAATGTGTATCCAATGCCACTATGCCATAAAATAGCTTGACAGTTAGGCACCAGGACAGAAGTGTGGTCAGTGACCCAGTGCCCATGGACCCAGCACACTCCCACTACCCCCAGCTCCATGAGGGGTTCCAGAAACTTCCACTCATGCTGGATTTTCTTCCAGTGCCATG
>NW_016838571.1:0-1260 GCF_001698545.2 Rhinopithecus bieti | reverse complement strand
TGTACCCATCAACTCATCAGCACCCATCAACTTGTCATTTACATCAAGTATAACTACCAATGCCATCCCTTCCCCCCACCCCCTCCCCATAATAGGCCCCAGTGTGTGATGTTCCCTGCCTTGTGTCCAAGTGTTCTCATTGTTCAATTCCCACCTATGAGTGAGAACATGCGGTGTTCGGTTTTCTGTTCTTGCAATAGTTTGCTGAGAATGATGGTTTCCAGCTGCATCCATGTCCCTACAAAGGACACAAACTCATCCTTTTACATGGCTGTATAGTATTCCATGGTGTATATGTGCCACATTTTCTTAATCAAGTCTGTCACTGATGGACATTTGGGTTGATTCCAAGTCTTTGCTATTGTGAATAGTGCCGCAATAAACATACGTGTGCGTGTGTCTTTATAGCAGCATGATTTATAATCCTTTGGGTATATACATGTCATCCTACCTCTCATGCTCGTTATGGGAGCTTGACTGACAGTCTCAAAGAAATCTCTGACTACAGAATTTGACTGCCACCCCCATTCCCATTTTAAGTGTAAACTTCTTCAATTTTATCTAACCTAACACTATCTGTCTTTATATAGAGATCACTTATATTTACTTATAAGTGTTGTTAACTTGCTTTTCTATTCCTACCACTTTAATGTAAGTCCTCATCCTGTGTATTCAGGTCTCACTGCTTAGCACACTTATGCTATTCAGGAAGCACATTACTAATAGTCAAAGCATTTAAAATCTCATCAGAGAGGTCTAATTTGCTAAATTCCTAGCAAGTTTAGAATATAGTAGTAGTAGCCTGCTGATACTTAACATACCTGTACACTAAACTAGAAATCCACATGTCTGTTGTATTCCCCCATTATTTTTCTGACAATACTGCCTTCATGTTTAGAAAAAGTACCCTCGGTATTTATTAAGCCACTGAATACCACTGTCATCATTATCTTACATTTGTATACACATTTTTCAGTTTGCAAAGTATTTTCACTTTTATTACAACATTGCTCAATTAAACATATCTAAGAGGTAGATATTAGCACTAATTCAATGAACAAAGCCACTGACATTTGAATACATTAAATACTTTTCTCCGAGGTTACCTAACTAGTAAGTAACAGAACCAGAATACTGACTGGTTTTTTGACTTCTACTCGTGATTGTTACTGCTATAAAGCAGCTACTTCTAACAACTAGTGAGGCCCTTTCCACCTCTTTGCACAGCTGTGATCTCAGAATACAGATATTTATGTGGCT
>NW_016838570.1:0-1038 GCF_001698545.2 Rhinopithecus bieti | reverse complement strand
ATATCCTTAGATCAAAACTGGAAAGAAGCCTTCTGAGAAACCGCAAGGGTATATGTGAATGCAAATCACAGAGTTACACGTTCCTCTTCAGTGATCAGTTTGCTAACACAGTTTTCTGGAAATCTGCAATTGGATACTTCTTAGCACAATGAAGATTTCGGTGACAAAGGAAATATCCTCAGATGTAAACTAGAAAGAAGCTTTCGTAGAAACTTCTTGGTGATATATAAATTCATCTCACAGAGTTACACTTATGTTTCGTGGAGCAGTCCATTAACACTGTCTTTGAGGGACCTGAGAAGGGCTTCTTTGGATCACATTGAGGCCTAGGCTGATAAAGGAAATATCATCAGTTCAAAACGTGAAAGAAGCTTTCTGAGAAACTTCTTTCTGATCTGTGAATTCATCACACGGAGTTACAGCTTAGACCTCAGGAGGCAGTTTGCTATCACTTTTTTTTGGAATCTGCAAAGTGATATATGCAACCCATAGGGGGACATGGTGAAAAAGAAAATATCCTCACATAATAAGTAGGAGAAGCTTTCTGAGACATTGCTTTCTGATGTGTGATTTCCTCACACAGAGTTCCACCCTTCCCTTCTTGGAAGAGTTTGCTAACACTGTTGTCGTGGATTCTGCAACGTGATATTTGAGAGCCATAGGGGCTCAAGGTGAAAAAGGAAATATCCTCACATAATAAGTAGAGAGAAGCTCTCTGAGAGATTGCTTTCTATTGTGTGACTTCATCACACAGAGTTCCACCCTTACCTTCTTGGAACAGTTTTCTAACACTGTTGTTGTGGATTCTGCAAAGTGATATTTGGGAGCTCATTGAGTGCTATGGTGAAAAAGGAAATATCCTCAGATCAAAACTGGAAAGAAGCCTTCTGAGAAACTACATTGCCATGTGTGAATGCAACTCACAGAGTTACACGTTTCTCTTAATTGATCAGTTTGCTAACTAAGTTTTCTGGAAATGTGCCATTTGATTTTTCTTAGCGCAACGAAGCTTACGGTGACAAAGGAATAATCCTCAGA
>NW_016838569.1:0-622 GCF_001698545.2 Rhinopithecus bieti | reverse complement strand
TCAAACTGCTCAATAGAAAGAATGATTTAACACTATGAGATGAATACAAACATCACAAAAGAGTTGCTCTAAAAGCTTCTCTCCGATTTTCGTTGGAAGACATTTCCTTGCCTCCACAGGCCTCCGGTCACCACTTACTATCCCTTTGCAGAACCATCAAAGACCGCTTCTCAAACTGGGAAATGTAGAGTAAGCTTTAACACTGTGAAAAGTATGGACCTGTCAGAGAGCAGTTTTTTCGAGTGCTTCTCTCTGTTTTTTATTGGACGACATTTCACTTTTCTTCATAGTCTTCAACGTGATCCGAATATCACTCTTTTGGTTTTACAGGAACAGTGTTCAAACTGTGCCTTATGAGAAGAAAGTTATAACTCCCTGAGTGGAATGCGCACATCACCAGGCAGTTTCTCAGAATGTTTCTCTCCAGTTTTTATGGGACTCTATTACCCCTTTCACCATAGGCCCGAATGGCATCCCAAATATCCCTTCTTGGATCCATCCACGAGGGAATTTCCAAGCTGCGTAATGTAAAGAAAGCTTCACGTATGTGAGATGAATAAACATAGCAAAAACCAGATTCACCGAAAGCTTCTTTCCAGTTTTTACTGATGATATTTCTTTT
>NW_016838568.1:0-2583 GCF_001698545.2 Rhinopithecus bieti | reverse complement strand
AGTTGTTTTATGTCACAAGTTGTTTTATGTCATGAGTTGTTTTCTGACCTTTCCCTAACTTTCCAATTTCTTAAGATGCTTAAACATTAACCAGTTCCCAGAGTCTGCTGTTTACAGCTGACTCCTTTGTTCTTCCTGTTTGCAGAGAAGAAACATCATGCTTTGTTTGCAAGAACATAACTATCGGGAACATCTCGTTTGCGAGCACGTGGTCCTCTACATCTCCCCTTCTTATTTACAGGTTTGCATTTCTTTTAAAACCATCATCACATGTTGGGCTTGTTGGGATTCGGTGATTGATCTCTAACACCATCTCCAGCAGACTGTGAAAATGACAAAAGCAAGAATAACAATCAATACATTACTAGAAACAGAAGTCAGTAAAGTTTTACAGAGTTCATAGGGTTTAAAGATGTCAAGCTTTGTGCAACACCAGTCATTAAATCTGCTCCGGTTAACAATGGTAACTGATTGCGAAATGTTTCAGAAATATTTTGCATTAATTCGTGTATTTCCAGGGAAAGATTGTTATGGCCAATTAAATTTTTTTTTTTAATCTCAGTCCAGTTATGTATAGTGCTATTAAAAGGAACAGGAGTAATACAAAATTGGGTAGTATTCCAACTACATTTTAACAAAGCTTGAGTGTTCAACACTGTCAATTGATCACCTATCCAAGAAACTACTTGTTCCAAATTATTCCCTCATTCAGTCAGATGCGCATCTATGTTTCATTGTTGTTTCCACAACAAATGAAACTGTTCATGCCATTGCTGTACAAATTCTGCATTTTGGATAATCTGATGTGAAGCTAATCCAGCAACAGCGGCGGTGGAAGCAATTGGTACAAGTCCTGTCACTGCTGTCACAATGATTCCAACCATTCTCTGACTGCAGTGAACAAGATCTTGCCTTACTTTGTAAATTTGAGTAAGTCCAGCAGATTCACTCCAAGCTCATGTTAAGTTCACAGGTAGCCAGGTTTCCTTTCTGGCTTTCAAGACATATAAATCAGAGTGTGACTCATTCCAATTATTATTCCACCAAGTAGTATTTACACAACTTAAGAATGTACAATTGCCCATACAGTTAACCAGCCCTGTATTATTATCCCATTTAAAGATTCCTGCTAATAACAAATACGGCTTTCTTACACATGCAATAACATATCTGGAACTATTTCTATGCAAAGATATATGGAAAGGGTTAGCAATATTAGTAAGATTTAAGGACATGTTTCCCACGAAAGTGGACATGGGTTTACCAGCAGCTAGCAACTTCCAAATATGACTTTGTATCTGTGAGGTATTAGCCAAATGTGGCATAGGAGGTGACAAACCACCATCATGCCAAACAATAGTTTTATTGCCATCCACAGAAAGACTATGATTACCTTTATGCCAGATTGACATGACTAAATTTAGTTTGAAAATCTCCATGTACACTCCAATCAGTAATAAGGTAATTATGACTTCTTCCTTCTGTTTCTAATAATAATTGTGGCCCACTACCTCTACATCTAGTCCACTCTAATTGGGAAACACCTCCGTTCACATCAGGGATAGGGCATAAAGATAATGTAGTGGGCAGAGTTTCTTTTAGTAACGCAGTATGATTATACTTAAAACTTTGAGCAACAATAATCATAGTAAAGGCAGCAATGTGACTATAATTATAACGAACAGCCCAAGCCTCATGAGAAGGATGCAGACAATGTGGACTACTCCCAAGACATATAGGTAACCCTTCAACCCCAAATTGTTATGAACTATTTACTGTGTCAGTGTCTAATTCAGGATCCTGGTTTAAAAACGGTGATGGCATCCAAGCAGAGTCATTAGTAAATATTAGGACTTCTTTGTCTGCCCAGGCCACACCTTGATATAAGGGTGGAAAGGGAATATAGGTTAGTATGTAAATTCTCTAGCTATTACCTGGCAATTCACTGCAGCCAGCATAGCGAAAAATTAAGTCAATGGGGTTTTTGGCTGCCCAGCTTGTTGAACAACCTCTTCATCTTCTTGAGTGAGCCTTTTTAGCTGTCCCCATGTCGGAGGCTCTGCACGTTGAGTTCTGAAGGTGAATGTTCTTTGAACATGCAGATTCAGCTCCTGAAATTCCTTCAGGAACTCTTTGGATTGGTTCCTCTTCGCCATGGCACTGTTTCAACCATCGAGATGGAAACCACTCGTCTCCGGCACCTGTACAGACAAGAGCATAGCCTCGGCCCCATTGTAAAACTTTTCCTTTTAAATATTGCCCTTGTAATGAAGGATAATACACCCATAGATTACTATTTTGTGGCTTTTCTAAAGGCTGTTGAAAATGTTTTACCACTGCAGATTGCTGTAATTGGCGCCAATGGTTGAGAAAATTTAAAGTAAATAAAGCTTTTAGAATTTGGTGTTTTGGGGAATCTCGCCCATCTCCCCCTTTTTGTTTTGAAAGTTGTAATTTTAAAGTTGCATTGGCTCATTCAATAATAGCTTGACTTTGACTATTAAACGGAATACTGTTGTATGATGAATGTGATATAAAGAAAGAAAGGCGGCCAATTTATGAGAGCAATAAGCAGGGGCGTTA
>NW_016838567.1:0-2586 GCF_001698545.2 Rhinopithecus bieti | reverse complement strand
CCGGCAGGTCACAGAGTCCTTGGTTTCGCAGAGACTGTTGTTTCCACGGTCCTGGACTGCTGTTTGCTCGGTGTTAGCAATGTTGCACCCAGTACAGTTAGGTGCTCCCTGTTGGAGTTTTGAGACAGCGTTTTGAGATAGGTGCACCAGCACTCCAGACCTGGCACCTGAAGAAAGCATGATCATTTCAAGCTCAGTAGGGGCAATAGAATGAGTGGTGTTAGAGAAAGCAAGCAAATGCTTGAAGAAAGGGCCAATCCACAGTATTTTTTGGCTTTTTTCTTTTTTCACTTTTTTTTTGAGACAAGGTCTGGCTGTGTCACCCAGGCTAGAGTGCAGTGGCACAAGTATAGCTCACTGCAGCCTCAACCATCCTGGGTCATGCAATTCTCCCTTCTCAGCCTCATAAGTACCTGGGACTACAGGTACATGCCACCATGCCTGGGTACTGTGTGTGTGTGTGTGTGTGTGTGTGTGTAGACAGGTTATCTTTCTATTACCCAAGATGGTTTTGAACTCCTGGCCTCAAGTAATCCTCCTGCCTCGGCCTCCCAAAGTGCTGCGGTTGCAGGTGTGAGTCACCACAGCCAGCCTATTTTCGGCTTCAGATAAAATAAATACCCCGAGGTCCAGGTGAATCAAAACAAAGTAATAAATTGTTAATCCATATCTCTGTACAGCTGGTGTCTTTCAGTGCCTAAACTCATTCAGAAGTCTGGGAGCAAAAGTAGCTCTCCAGTGCAGTCCATACAGGTTGCTTCTTGCAACATAGTGCTGACTGAAGAGCCTTAAGCGGATCTAGAGAGGCAAAGTATTACCTAGCAGGGTCTTTATGTTGATCAACCTATTCACAACTGTAAGTTTTTTTGTTTTTGTTTTTGTTTTTTTGAGAAAATCTCCCATTGTCACCCAGGCTGGAGTGCATTGGTATGATTTCGGCTCACTGCAACCTCTGCTTCCTAGGTTCAAGTAATTCTTGTGACTCAACCTCCTGAGTAGCTGGGATTACAGGCGTGCACCACCACACCCAGCTAATTTTCTTGTATTTTTAGTGGAAATGGGGTTTTGCTATATTGGCCAGGCTGGTCTCCAACTCCTGGCCTCAAGTGACCTGCCCACCTTGGACTCCCAAAATTCCCAAAAAATTTCAGCCGTGAACCACCCCGCCTGGCCCACAATGGTAACTTTTAAAAATGGTCTAAAAACAACTCTGTACGCATAATTTCAACAAATTAGATAAAGTGCATCAATCCCACAAGATCCAGTCTACCCAACTCATGAAAACAATCTGAAAATTTTGCGATTATTAAAGGTATTGAATTCATGGTCAAAAATCTTCCAAAAAACAAACCCAGAGGTTCTTACTATTTCACGAATTTTACCTAATATTCGAAGAATAAATAACACGAATTCTACACAATTTATTCTAGAAAATAAAAGAATATGGAATACTTCCCAACTTATTTTATGAGATCAACATTTTCCTAGCAAATAGAGGACACTAAGAGAAAGCTACTGACCAATATTGCTCCTAAATATAGATGCAGAAATCCTCACCAAAATACTAACAAATAGAAATCAGAAACATATGTTAAAGAACAATACCATGCCCAAGTAAGGTTTATTCCACATGTAAGGCTGGTTTAATACTCAAAAGTCAATCAGTATATTTCACCCTATGCTAGATGAGAAACACTGTATAATCTTATCGAATGATGCACAGAAAGCATTTAAGAAAATCTATATCCATTCGTGATTTGAAATTTAAAAACCAACTCTCAGCAACGTGGGAATTGAGGGATTTTCATCAACCGTGCGAAGAACGTCTACAAAAACCCGTAGTTAAATTGTATGAAACAGTGACAGACTCAATGCATTTCCCATGAAATCAGGAACAAGGCCAAGAAATTCGCTCCAACCATTTCTATTCAACAAGGTACTGGAATTGTTGGCCAGTGCAATAAGGTGAGAAAAGGAGTAAGAAAGCATATACATTGGAAGTGAAAAAATGGAACTATCCATACTTGCAGAACATGAGCCTGTGGAGAAAATCTGAAAGAGTCTAGAAGAAAACTTCCTGAAATTATGAGTGAGTTTAGTAAGGTCTCAAGATAGAAAGGTGCAAACCTTCAGAGGGAGAAAGTTCCAAGGCTTCAGGACAGGAGAATTTCCTGCAGTAAGTTCTCAGGTCTGATGCCTGTTTACCGGGTTTCCTGTAGACTCAGCCTGTGAGTCACCAGCCATGCATGACCCCTGGCCTATTCTCCCCGCCAATCTCTGCATAAGACACACACATTTTATATTTTTTGTTTGCCCTGTAACCAGCAAATCTAGGGGATTCAGGGTACCCGTGATAGTCTTGGCACCAGCAGCCAGCCACCCTGCCCCTGAGCCTCATCCTTACCCAACATCAACAGGAACATAGGCAACAGGAATTTCACAGTTGTGCACAATTTTATTGAGAAGGGGAAAGAAAAAGGCACAAAGTGATTGCAAAGCAAAACTTCTTCCATCGCGTTTGAGCGAACTCACGTGTTACTGTAAGAACATCTGTTACAAGAGACCGTTCCATGGAAGGTCTTAGCG
>NW_016838566.1:0-681 GCF_001698545.2 Rhinopithecus bieti | reverse complement strand
ACTTCCCTTCTTGGAGCAGTTTGACAACACTGTTGTCGTGGATTCTGCAAAGTGATTTTTGGGAGCCCATAGGAGCCCACTGTGAAAAAGGAAGTATCCCCCCATAATATCTAGAGAGAAGTTTTCTTGGAGATTGCTTTCTGATGTGTGACTTCATCACATAGAGTTACACCCTTCTCTTCTTGGAACAGTTTGATAACACTGTTGTCGTGGATTCTGCAAAGTGATATTTGGGAGTGCATTGAGGGCTATGGTGAAAAAGGAAATATCCTCACATTAAAACTGGAAAGAAGCCTTCTGAGAAACTACATTGCCATGTGTGAATGCAACTCACAGAGTTACACGTTTCTCTTCATTGATCAGTTTGCTAACACAGTTTTCTGGAAATCTGCAATGGATTACTTCTTAGCACAATGAAGCTTACGGTGACAAGGGCGATAACCTCAGATGAAAATGAGAAAGAAGCTTTCTTAGAAGCTTCTTGGTGATGTGTGAATTCATCTCACAGAGTTACACTTATGTTGCGTGGAGCAGTCCATTAACACTGTCTTTGAGGAACCAGAGAAGGGCTTCTTTGGATCGCATTGAGGCCAACGGTGATAAAGGAAATATTATCAGTTCACAATGTGAAAGAAGCTTTCTGAGAAACTTCTTTCTGATCTGCGAATTCATCTCCCAGGG
>NW_016838565.1:0-1845 GCF_001698545.2 Rhinopithecus bieti | reverse complement strand
TTTAAAGTATAATAAAAAAATAAAAATAAATAAAAAAAGAATAAAAAAAAAAGTTGAAAACACCAAGCCATCTTCATCACATGCATACAGTCTTCATCACATGCATGCTTCAGTAAAAGGGGTCCCAATTTTTCAGCTGATTCTATACACTGTCTCATAAGGAAACGATTCGTATCTTCCAGTTCCTGCAGTTTAGCCAATAATTAAAATACCCCCACATCCTAGCCCAGTGCTAGGATGTGGGGTTATCTTAGTGATTAGCCAACAGGCACTGGTCAGTGACCAGTTAGGAACCGGGCTGCACAGCAGGAAGTGAGTGGCCAGTGAGTGAAGCTGAGCCCAACTTCCTGTTAGATAAGTGGAGTCATTAGATTCTCATAGGAGCCCAAACTGTATTATGAACCACGTAGGCAAATGGTCTAGGTTATGCACTCCTTCTGAGAATATAATGATAAATGTATGTGCTTGAATCATCCTGAAACCATCGCTCCACCTCCGTGCTCTCTGTGGAAAAACTGTCTTCTGCAAACCTGGCCCCTGGTGCCAAAAAGTTTGGTGACCACTGTCCTAGCATATAGGGCTATAGAGATAACTTAAACTCATAAGAAGGCAAAGAGAAACAGTGATCCATTTTGAAAAACACTCACTAAAAAGAAGGAAAGATACTAATTGAATAAGAAGAGGAAGTTTCTATTAAGGCAAAATAAATGAAAAAGATAAAAGCTTGAACATAAAAAAAAATACAGCTTTTCAAGAGGGTACAATTAAAACACAAAAAGAGCTTTCTGGAACCAAAGAAACAGATTTGAATTATAGAATTTAGCACAGGAATAGAAAAACAGAATAGTTGCTTTAGTAGTCTGAAAAAATAATGGAAGAACTATCTAACAGGCCAACAACAACAACAAAACGTGGAAATCAAAAGGGAAAAGATACGGAGTAGGGAAGAGAATTCCAGTGCCTATAGGATCTTGGCATATAATATAATTTTGTGGATTAGTTTAGTAATAATACAGTAGGAAGGGGTATAGACTGTGACTGAAATGGAGAGTCAATACCCTCCTTAAGAGATATTTAAGTTTTATTTTTTAAGCACGCAACTGGCCAAAAGTATAATTGTCTCCTGGTAAAAATCTGTAAAGTATATCACATTTTAGGATCAGTAATATAGAATATTTAAATAAGTACAGTTCACATACACAGAGAGTACTGTATTTATATATATAGAAGAACATATACTCATTCATTATTTATAAAAATATTCATATATGTTTATATGTACTTAAAAGCATACATTTGAAACTATATTCTATATTGTCTAACCAAATCCAATAAACTGGATATTAAACAAAAGTACTAAAAACAATTAAACAGCTTGAAAACACCCAACCTGACGGGAGGAGCAAGATGGCCGAATAGGAACAGCTCCAGTCTCCAACTCCCAGTGCGAGCGACACAGAAGACCGGTGATTTCTGCATTTTCAACTGAGGTACTGGGGTCATCTCACTAGGGAGTGCCGGACAATCAGTGCTGGTCAGCTGCTGCAGCCTGACCAGCGAGAGCTGAAGCAGGGCGAGGCATCGTCTCACCTGAGAAGCGCAAGGGGAAGGGAATCCCTTTTCCTAGCCAGGGGAACTGAGACACACAACACCTGGAAAATCGGGTAACTCCCACCCCAATACTGCGCTTTAAGCCAACTGGCACACCAGGAGAATATATCCCACACCTGGCCGGGAGGGTCCCACGCCCACGGAGCCTCCCTCATTGCTAACACAGCAGTCTGCGATCTAACCGAAACGACAGCAGCGAGGCTGGGGGAGGGGCAACCGCCATTGCTGAGGCTT
>NW_016838564.1:0-681 GCF_001698545.2 Rhinopithecus bieti | reverse complement strand
CAAAAACATGCCAAATTGTAAAGACCTTCGATGCTAGGAAGAAACTGCATCAACTAATGAGCAAAATAACCAGCTAACATCAGAATGACAGGATCAAATTCACACATAACAATATTAACCCTTAAATGTAAATGGGCTAAATGCTCCAACTAAAAGACATAGAATGGCAAATTGGATAAAGAGTCAAGACCCATCAGTGTGCTGTATTCAGGAGACCCACCTCACCTGCAGAGACACACATAGGCTCAAAATAAAGGGATGGAGGAAGATCTACCAAGCAAATGGAAAACAAAAAAAGGCAGGTGTTGCAATCCTAGTCTCTGATAAAATGGACTTTTAACCAACAAAGATCAAAAGAGACAAGGCCATTGCATAATGGTAAAGGGATCAATTCAACAAGAAGAGTTAACTATCCTAAATATATATGCACCCAATACAGGAGCACCCAGATTGATAAAGCCAATCCTTAGAGACTTACAAAGAGACTTAGACTCCCATACAATAATAATGGGAGACTTTAACACCCCACTGTCACATTAGACAGATCAGTGAGACAGAGGTTAAGAAGGATATCCAGGAATTGAACTCTGCTCTGCACCTGGCAGACCTAATAGACATCTACAGAACTCTGAACCGCAAATCAACAGAATATACATTCTTCTCAACACCACATTGCACTTA
>NW_016838563.1:0-423 GCF_001698545.2 Rhinopithecus bieti | reverse complement strand
TGATAGAGACATTATCTTCACAACCTCACTGCATCTGCCTCATCTCATCTCTGAAGGCCACAGCAGCGGAGAGCAGAAAGGTGCCCCAGCAGGTCACACCTCATTCCACACTGAAGTCCCCTCCACCACAACCACACCACCCAGTCATCCAGCCCATGAACTCTCAGAGGATACCCAGTAACTTTCATTTATTTTTTGTTATTTTTATTATTTTTGAGACGGAGTTTTATTCTTGGTGTCCAGGCTGGAGTGCAATGACATGACCTTAGCTCTGCAACCTCCACATCCGGGTTCAAGTGATTCTCCTGCCTCAGCCTCCCAAATAATTGGGACTACAGGAGCCCACCACCATGCCTGGCTAATTTTTTGTATTTTTTTTTTTATTTTTTATTATACTTTAAGTTCTAGGGTACATATGCATAA
>NW_016838562.1:0-679 GCF_001698545.2 Rhinopithecus bieti | reverse complement strand
TGTTGAAAGTACCGAGGAGGTTGTGTTCCCACCCCTTAAGCCTTCCAGGCATGGTCCTCCGCCCTCAGCGATACGACGTCCATGGCACACCGAGGAGGCTGTGCTCCTGTCCCCGTAAGCCTTCCAGGCGTCATCCTTTCCCCTCCATGGGGACAGGAGGAACCTTTCCAACCCTTCTTAAACGTGTTTTCATGTCTGTTTTCACAAATGTCTCTGCATCGTCTCCCTTATCCAGAAGTGAGGGTGAACGCTGAGTTATTCACAGGAGTCAAGAAACCACACACAGCCCAAAGTGTCATTTGTTTCGCCGAAATGATTTGTGTGTGTTCACCTTAAAATGCAGCTCAGTAAAACAGGTGTGTTTTGAGGAATGACTTGAAATTCCCCTGGGGGAAAATGTGACAGTTAAATTTCATCCAGTCTGTGCAGGTGTCCACAACCCCCTTCAGTTGGTTGCGGGTGAGTTTCTGTGACCTGGGGATGGTTTTGAAGAAAGAAATTCTGTTGTTGCTGAGGACTTCAGCGGGTGTACTGGGATTGTGTTCGGCGGAAATGGGCGGTGGGCTGAGCGTCCCAACTCCAAAATGCTCTGAAACCTGAAACATTCCGAGCGTTCCCTCATGACACTCTCGAAAGCAATGCTCTTCGGAGCAGTTTGGATGTCATGCTGGGGAGGCTG
>NW_016838561.1:0-1130 GCF_001698545.2 Rhinopithecus bieti | reverse complement strand
TTTTAATTTGAATTCCCTAGTGACATATGGTGTTGAGCATCTTTTCAGATGTCTAAGAAATGTGCCAAGCATGGTGGTACACGCCTGTGGTCCCAGCTACTCAGGAGACTAAGGCAGGAGGATTACTTGAGCCCTGGGGGTTGGGGCTGCAGTGAGCTATGATTGCACCACTGCACTCCAGGCTGAGTGACAGAGCTAAACCCTCAAAAAGATAAATAAGCCCGGACGCATTGGCTCACACCTGTAATCTGAGCACTTTGGGAGGCCAACACGGGTGGATCATGAGGTCAGCCGATTAAGACCATCCTGGCTAACATGGTGAAACTCCATCTCTACTAAAAATATAAAAAATTAGCCAGGCACATACCCAAATGGTGAAGGGGTGGCCTGCCCCTCCATACATGTGGGCGTTTCTTGTTGGGTGGAATGAGAGACTTGAGAAAAGAAATGAGACACAGAGACAAAGTCTAGAGAAAGAAAAAGTGGACCCAGGGGACGGGTGCTCAGCATACAGAGGACGGGAGCCATCACCGGTCTCTGAGTTCCCTCAGTATTTATTGATCATTATCTTTACCATCTCAAAAAAAGGAAAGTGGCCAGACAATAGGAGCATAGTAGGGAGAAGGTCAGCAGAAAGAAATATGGATAAAGATCTCTGTGACATGAATAAGTTTAAGGAAAAGTGCTCTGCCTTGATAGGCATATGCAAAAATCTCCATAAACCTTTTTAGTGCATAAAGAGCAGCATTGCCACTAGCACATCCCACCTTCAGCCCTAAGGCATTTTCTCCTATCTCAGTAAATAGAAAGGGTTTTACACCAAGACGTTCCATTGCCCAGGGATGGGCAGAAGACAGATGCCTTTCTCTATCTCAACTGCCCAGAGGCCTTCTTTCCTCTTATACTAATCCTCCTCAGCACAGACCCTTCACAAGTGTCAGGCTGGGGAACGATCAGGTCTTTCCCTTCCCACGAGGCCATATTTCAGACTATCACATGGGGAGAAATCTTGGACAATACCTAGCTTTCCTAGGCAGAGGTCCCTGAGACCTTCCGTGTATGTGTCCCTGGGTAATTGAGATTAAGAGAATGGTGATGACTTTTAACAAGCATGCTGCCTTCAGGCACTT
>NW_016838560.1:0-1259 GCF_001698545.2 Rhinopithecus bieti | reverse complement strand
TGCACTCCAGCCTGGGTAATAGAGCGAGACTCCATCTCAAACAACAACAACAATAACAACAACAAAAAACCCACAAGAAATTGCTGTGTGATGACTGCACAACTCTATGAATAGACTAAAACCACTGAATTGTTCACTTTAAAAGGATGAATTTTCTGACCTGCGAATTATATCTCAATTATATCTCAAGGCTTTTATTTTTTTGAAAAATAACGAAGAGTTTATATTAGAAAAATTCTTTCAAAACATGGGATTTATGGAGGCAGAGTTAAAGGAACTCTTTGGTAATATTAACTACTGCATAAAAGTGAAATTACTATTTTAAATTAAAAAATTACTTCTTTCACCCATATCACAAATTATACTTTTACACTATATGTTTATAAATCAAAAGCAATTATATCATAATGTACTGCCCCATAAATGAGTATGCTGTTAATTTGCACTTTCTAGTTGTAATTACTTATTGTATAGTTTCCATTCAGTATAAGGCAACCTGCCGTTTTTGTCGACCATGATTTCTGCACTTCATTCACTTTAGTAGAGATTTGTCCCAATAAAAAGAACTAATAGGAGATTTATTTCTTTTTAATAGAAGAAATCCATAAAGAAACACATTTTCAAAGGGCAATGAAGATATTAGATGGTATTTGTTGAAAAGCTAGTTACTGGGAATACTTCTCACAATACTGGCACATTTATTTACCCATTAAAAATATCCATTTACATTTTCTAATCAGTATTAGAAAACCAAATTTCATCAATCTCCTCAAGTTGTTTGGAATTTTAATGTACTCTATGTACAAGTAAATTTTATTTAAAAATTAAATTCGAACATAGTGCAAAACCTTAAACGAATTCACAGCCATCATTACGGTTCTAATTGCAGGCTTTATCTAAAGACTGGAGAAATTGTGCTAAATTATATGGAACAAACTAGTGTTCACTATTTAGACTATCCATTAACTGCCAGTCAAACTAATAACAGCAATCTCTTCCCTAATTTTCCTGGTGCAGCTGTTTATAGAATATCCTGGGCGTGTTCATTTCAATAGATACATAATAATGCAGACATCCACAAATGAAAGCTGTTATTTTTTATTTTCAAATTTTCCTATGTACTGTAATATTTTTTCTACCTTGCATATTCAGTCACTTTCTTTAACTACTTTAAATAATCAGTAAATAAATTTAATTGCTACATTGTGGTTTTAAACTTAAAATCTATATTCTGAAGCTCAAATTCCAAGAAACCAAAA
>NW_016838559.1:0-1841 GCF_001698545.2 Rhinopithecus bieti | reverse complement strand
AGAAGATACCTGAAAATATGGAAGTGACTTTGCAGCTGGGTAACAGGCAGAGGTTGGAACAGTTTGGAGGGCTCAGAAGACAGGAAAATGTCTTTCTAATATTCCTATGTTACAAATACCATAAATACTGCAAAAATGTTACCAAAAGAATAAAACTCCAGCCAAAATTATGTTAGCTCCTCAATTTGAACTACAGCCACAGAATGTATGTAAGGTGGTCTTCTATTGTCTGTTTTATCCAACATACTCATTCCTCTAATTCTGACCTACTAAATTACAACAGAAAAGGACATGCTCCCAGTTTGCTCTGAGTCTGTGTCCCTGGTCTATAGTCCTCAAACTTGGCTCAGAATAAAATTAACTTTGACTTAAATCCATAGTGGCTGTTATTTTAACCTTTTGGGTCAACCTAGTTGAGAAAATTTAAAAGATCAAGAAAAGCATGTAGTTTCAAAATACTGGAGCAAATATCCAATCACCTAAAAGAGCTAAAAGTATGTCCATGTAAAGAGCAAGAAATAGTGGAGGTGAGGGGTGGGGAGGTGAGAAGAGTGTGCTTTCTAGGTAGTGGTCATCTCAGGGAAGGTGAGGGGAGTGTGCTTTTATCTCTTTTAAATAAAAGACTTGAATTATTTGTTTCTTCCATGCACGTGCATATATAACTTTAAAATAAACACCAATGTAATTTATTAACTAAGAAATAAAAGTACTTGATGATTAAGTCAGTTGGAAAATTAGATAATTAGCTTTCCAAAAGACTAAAAAAATCCACCACAAGCCACTGAGGCTTTAAAAGTGTCTCCTCAAGACAGCAGAATTAAAAAAAAAAAAAATGCAATATAAAACACTTAAGGTATTGCCTTCAGTCCCCTGGGTGGCCATTCACCTTGTTTAAGGTCTCCAAGAGATTTAACATCAAGGAAGCTCCAACAGTATGCACTATCCAACTCCCTAATCTGTCTACCTGGAATCTCTGCCTTGCTCCCTACCATTAAGCTGAGGCCAGTCTGGTTTAGAAGGAACCTTAACCTCTCTCCTTTCACCAAAGCTGGCTGCAGGCTACCAGCATTCTGTGCCTCCAGGATTGGGAGGGTTTCCTAAGAAACCGAGCTGTCCAAGCCTAAGTCCATAAAGTCCCGGAAGCATCAGTCACTCATAAATCTCACCTCCTACCCCAGTGCATAGTATCACCTTGACAAATCCAACGCGAGATTATACACATATTCCTCCCTGCAATGGCCAGATGAGGGATAAGAGTTGGCTCCATCTGAGCAACTGTCTTCCCTTCTACTTCCCAAAACCTGCTCTTTCCTTATCTCTCCCTATATTTAACTGGCTCCACTGCTTTCCTCCATCAGCTCCTACTAATTTATGATGTACTTGTATTACTAACACATTACTTAATTCCTTTTAGCCTGATTCTTTTTTTTCTTCTTGAGACAGGGTCTCACTCTGTCGCCAAGGCTGGAGTGCACTGGCACAATCACACCTCACTGCAGCCTGGACCTCCCTAGGCTCAAGGGAGATCCTCCCGCCTCAGCCTCCCACCTAGTTGGAACTACAGGTACAAGCCACCACACCCAGATAATTTTTGTATTTTTTGTAGAGGCAGGCTTTCACCATATTGCCCAGGCTGGTCTTGAACTCCTGGGCTCAAGGGATCTGCCTACCTTGGCCTCCCAAAGTACTTGGGATTACAGGCATGAGCCACCACACCTGGCCTAGCCTGATTTTCACCTATAAACAGGAATAATATTCCTTGAGGAGAGGGACTACCTGGCCATCCCTGTATACTCCATAGTACCTAAACTCAACATGCACTGAAACATTCTCCTAGTAAA
>NW_016838558.1:0-1007 GCF_001698545.2 Rhinopithecus bieti | reverse complement strand
AACAGTAGAACATAGTCATAGCTCTGTGAGACTCTTATTGGAGCCAGCCTAACCCTGGAGAGTGTGTGGTCCTCAATGGACAGGCATCCATTTTGACATATTTTGCTGTGGGTCACCAGAAAACCTGGACTAGGTTCTCCTTTCTCCTTCCTTCGTAGTACTGTGCATTCCTGTTGTGATCCAGGGGGTGCATTGTCTTTTGCTTTTCATCTATCAGGAGCACAGATTTCTGTGTCTTCATTCAGAGGTGACCAACTGGCAGGATGAGGGCCTGAGACACAAGGCGCATAAGCATTATGCTCCTACTGAATGCCACCAGTTTTAACGAGGCTGTTTAAGCCCACATCCTCTCCACTTGTGGGAAAACAGCCACTTCTCTTACTTGCATTACAAGCATCATGCTTATGCCTGTCTAAATGGCATCACTACAGTGGCCACTTGGTAACATTTGTTTTGAGGAACATTGCTCATTTGAGGGATGCCTTCAATTCCCACTAAAAAAAAACTTCACCTCACTGCCAGCACTCATTTAATTTTACATAAACATGTTCTTGGAGGCTGAAGCAAAACTGACTGATTTTCATTTGGAAAATAAAAAACTATTCTTGGAGTGCTTTCTGAACAGAACGTGTTTCTAACCCTAATGTAACAGAAATATATGTGATGTTATTATACATTAGGATTAGAGACAAGAGCATCCTCAGGGCAAACAGGAAATGAGTTTAAAAAATGAAAATAAGGTTTCTCAGGCCTAATGAGCAGTACTTTTTGGTTGGTATGTGAGGGCTTCCAAATGCTATTCTGAATCAAGAATTGTATCATTACAAACTTCTCTGGCCAAACCTAAGGGGCAACTTGGCAAATGTAAGCAGCAACAAAATAAGTTCATTGCTCACTAAGCCCACACCTTCCTTGTCTTTCAGCTGACCTCTATATTCAGATGTCTCTTTTCCCCTTTCTCATTTTGCTCATTCTCCTTCTGCAGCGTAGTCCTCTCCTCCCTCCAC
>NW_016838557.1:0-681 GCF_001698545.2 Rhinopithecus bieti | reverse complement strand
CTCTGTGAGTTGCATTCACACATCGCAATGCAGTTTCTCAGAAGGTTTCTTTACAGTTTTCATCTGAGGATATTAACTTTGACACCGTAAGCTTCATTGCGCTATGAAGTATGAATTGCAGATTTCCAGAAAACTGTGTTAACAAACTGATCACTGAAAAGAAACGTGTAACTCTGTGAGTTGCATTCACACATGGCAATGCAGTTTCTCAGAAAGCTTCTCTTTAGTTATTATGTGAGGATAATTCCTTTTTCACCATGGGCCTCTATGGGCTCCCAAATATCACTTTCCAGAATCCACGAAAAGAGTGTTAGCAAACTGCTTCCTGAAGTCTAAGTTATAAGTCTGTGAGATGAACTCACAGATCAGAAAGAAGTTTCTCAGAAACCTTCTTTCTCGTTTTGAACTGACGAAATTTCCTTTATCAGCATAGGCCATAATGCGATCCAAAGAAGCCCTTCTCAGGTTCCTCAAAGACAGTGTTAATTTACTGCTCCACGAAACATAAGTGTAACTCTGTGAGATGAATTCACACATCACCAAGAAGTTTCCAAGAAAGCTTCTTTCTAGTTTTCATCTGAGGATATTTCCTTTGACACAGTAAGCTTCATTGTGCTATGAAATATCTAATTGCAGATTTGCGGAAAACTTAGCAAACTGATCACTGAAGAGAAACGTGTA
>NW_016838556.1:0-621 GCF_001698545.2 Rhinopithecus bieti | reverse complement strand
AAACGTGAGAGAAGCTTTCTGGGAAACTCCTTTGTGATCTAGGCATTCATCTCAAAGAGTTACAGCTTAGTCCTCAGGAAGCAGTTTGCTAACACTCTTTTCGTGGAATCTGCAAAGTGATATTTGGGAGCCCATTTGCGGCCCATGGTGAAAAAGAAAATATCCTCAGACGATAACTAGAGAGAAGCTTTCTGAGAGATTGCTTTCTGATGTGTGACTTCATCACACAGAGTTCCACCCTTCCCTTCTTTTAACAGTTTGCTAACACTGTTGTCGTGGATTTTCGAAGTGATATTTGGGAACTCATTGAGGGCAATGGTGAAAAACGAAATATCCTCAGATCCAAACTGGATAGAAGCCTTCTGAGAAACTGCATTGCCATGTGTGAATGCAACTCACAGAGTTATACGTTTCTCTTCAGGGATCAGTTTGCTAACACAGTTTTCTGGAAATCTGCAATGGGATACTTCTTAGCGCAATGAAGCTAACGGTGACAAAGGAAATATCCTCAGAGGAAGACTAGAAAGAAGCTTTCTTAGAAACTTCTTGGAGATGTGTGAATTCACCTCACAGAGTTACACTTATGTTTCGTGGAGCAGTCCATTAACAGTATCTTTGACG
>NW_016838555.1:0-538 GCF_001698545.2 Rhinopithecus bieti | reverse complement strand
AATCCTTAGAATATGGAGAAAGAAATATCCTCAGGTAAAATCCAGAAGGAAGCTTTCTGTGAAACTGCTCTGTGTCATCTTAATTCCTCTCGCTCAGTTAAGCCTCTCTTTTCATTGAGCAGTTTTCTAACACTGTGTATGTTTAGCGTATGATGGGATATTCGGGAGCACTTTGAGGCTTCCGGTGAAAAAGGAAATGTATTCAGACCGAAACTGGAGAGAAGCTTTCCGAGGAACTGCTTTGTGACGTGTGCATTCCACTCACAGTGTTATACCTCTCTTCTCATACATGGTCAGGGAAACCTTTTTGGAGAAACAGGTACCAAGTGATATTCAGGAGCATGTTGATGCCAATGGTGAAAAGGAAAATAACCTCAGACCAAAACTGGAAAGAAGCTTTCTAGAAAACTACTCTGTGATATGTGTAATCATTTCACATAGATAAAGCTTTCTTTACATTACGCAGCTTGGAAACTGTCATGGAGGGATTCATGAAGGGACCTTTGGGAGCACATTCACGACTATGGTGAAAAGGAAA
>NW_016838554.1:0-623 GCF_001698545.2 Rhinopithecus bieti | reverse complement strand
GGAAGCTTGGGAAGACTACGACGACAGCGCCTTCATGGAGCCCAGGTACCACGTCCGTGGAGAAGATCTGGACAAGCTCCACAGAGCTGCCTGGTGGGGTAAAGTCCCCAGAAAGGATCTCATCGTCATGCTCAGGGACACTGACGTGAACAAGACGGACAAGCAAAAGAGGTAAGCGGGCCTGGGCTGGGAGGAGGCGGGACGTGGGGGGATGATGGGGACATACCTATCTCCTGGGGGGTCGGTGTCCTGGCTTTCTCTTCCTCCGCAGGCCCCACACCACCCTGGGTGTGGAAACCTCCGAGAGGTCAGGGCACAGGCCCTTTATGAACAGCAACACAGAAACAAAACTTTAGCTGATTTCCTATCCAATTATAATTTCCCTAATAGAACACTAATAGACTGTTTTAAAGTGACTTAACTCGCAAAATTAAGTCGATGCAGCAGATTATTTTTAATGTACACATTTTAAAACAATGTTCTATACTTTATAGAAAGGTGTATATTGAGAATTAGGTCTCATAATATATCAACTTCTGGGCTAAATATTTTTCAAATAAAATCCAATATGGGTTTTATATCGATGTCCCCTATGTAAATATGTCTTTACTGAGGAACCTTAC
>NW_016838553.1:0-1038 GCF_001698545.2 Rhinopithecus bieti | reverse complement strand
GGGGGATGGGGCACTTCTGCAGCCTCTAAGGGCTTGGGAGTTTGCAGAGCCACAGTCTTCAGGGGTCCTTCACCCAGATGTCCTTATCCCATGTTTCAGGGTCCCAGCTTTTCTCAACTAGGGCCCTGACCTTAGTGTAGCAGACCTGCCTTGCCTGACCACTCATTGACTTTGTAGTTCTGCAACTCTATGAAATGTTGACTTTATACCGCAGTTATGCCCACTTTGCACTGCTGAACACAAGAATGCTTTGTAAGCTACCAAAAAGGACCTTTGTCTATCATACTTATTTTTTAAATTCAGGTTAAGGTAAAATCTACATATAGTAAAATTTAGATGTATACTTTGATCAGTTTTTGACAAATGTATATATTTGTGTAAGAACCACCACAACTGAGATAGAGAACATAAGCATCAGCCCCCAATATTCCTTCAGGACGCCCCTTTGTAATTAATCTTCCTCCCAACCCCGGCGCCTGGCAACCACTGATCTGATTTCTGTAGCTGTGACTTTTTAGAAGTATCATATAAATGGAATCACTCCTGAGGTCGTTTGCACCTTGCTTTCTTCATTTTAACACATTTGAGATTCATTCACGTTGTTGCACGTATCAGTACTTCATTCCCTTTTGTTGTGAATAGTATTCCATTGTATGGATGCATCACAATTTGTTTACCCATTTCCTATTAGATGGGCATTTGGGTTGTTCCAGTTTTGGGTAATTATGAATAAGACTTCTAAAAACTTTCACATTCAGGTCTTAGTGTGAAGCTATGCTTTCATTTATCCTGGGTAAATAGCCATGAGTGAGACTGTTGGGTTATATGATAAAGTGTGTGTTTCAGTTAATTTAAAAATACTCCCAGGCTGGGGGCAGTGGCTCAGGCCTGTAATCCCAGCACTTTGAGAGGCCAGTGTGGGAGGATCACTTCATCCCTGGAGTTTGAGACCAACCTGGGCAACATAATGAGACCCCCATCTCTACCAAAAATTGAAAAAGTAGCCAGATGTGGTGGCACATGTCTGTAGTCCCAGCT
>NW_016838552.1:0-1259 GCF_001698545.2 Rhinopithecus bieti | reverse complement strand
CACCTATTTTTATTAGTTTTTAAACCAAAGAAAGTCAAACACCATTTTACATTTAACAATGTTTCTCGTGTGATTTTTATACCAGATAAGCTAAATTTTATCTTTATATTAGTGTGTTATTAATGTTAAACCTAATTTTAATAAAACCTTGTAGACATATTTATTTAATTTTTAATGTTTGACCATAAGGTAAGATTTTATAGACTCTTTTTAATCTTTTATAATTTTTGCTAAAGAGCAGGTTGGTGCTTTAAGAAAAACCTGTTATGCTTTTACTTTAATGTCCAGTTCACAGAAAAACTGGATGATACTTCTTTAACTTTAGCTAATATGTTTACACACAGAATGTTCTTTACAATTAAAGTTTTAAACCTTGCTTAAACCTTCAAAACAGCAATTTTTAACTTTTCAATGTAGGTAAAAATGTACATTCTTATGCCTCCTTATAATCCTTTTACCAAAGGTATATTTTGCTTTTCTTATACACCTTGCACATAAACTGTTTTTTTTGTTTGTTTGTTTCGTTTTGTTTTGTTCAATAGTTTTACATTCAGAAGACCTAGTTACTTTTAAATCATAAAACATTTTTTGCATAAATTTTTTAAGACACTTTTTTTATAACCTTTTTTTTCTTAACTACTTGTATATCTCTCTTTCTTTCTTCCTCTCTTTGACTTTGTCTCTCTCTGACTTTCCTTTTGCCTCTGTCTCTTCCTCTCACTCTCTGCCTCTTTCTCTCTCTCCTTGACTCCCTCTTTGTCTTTCTCTTCCTCTCCGTCTCTTCCTCTCTCTCTCTTTGCCTCTTTTCCTCTCTGTCTCTTTCTTTTCTCTCTCTCTCTCTGCTGGTCTTTCCTTGCCTCTGCCAGCCGCTTATGCTGCTGTTCTCTCAACTGCTGTGTGTTGGGGGCGGGGGATCTAAAACAAGCTGGTCTGGGTTCCCTGGCTTACAAGTTACCTTGTACCATACCTTTGAAACAAGGGACCTGTCCAGGCTTCATTCTAATGGCCAACCTACCTCTAATGCTGGCCAGTCTATCTTACACAAAGTTTTAAGTTTTCCTGGTATCACAGTACTCCATAGTCTCCCTTAAATCCATTTTTTGAAAATTTTCAACATAGTTCCTAGTAGGGTGGGCTCACTTTGTGCCTCACCCGTGTTTCCTCTAGACAAAACACCAGGCTCACATCACACGCACACCACAAAACAAAGAACAGGTAAAAGGGCACACACACAATTTTGTAGTTTACACGAAGCCAAT
>NW_016838551.1:0-625 GCF_001698545.2 Rhinopithecus bieti | reverse complement strand
TCATCTTGATTATATTGCACCCAATCTTCCACTTTCGTTGTGTCTTTTTCATACTCCCCATTCACCAATCGCCGTTTTACACCAAGATAATAATATTCTGGAGTGGCTGTTTTTGGCTAATAAAGCCATTAAGAATATTCACCCATATAGTGATGAATTGGCTGAATTAATTATTAAAAGATAACATTGAGCTTGTCAATTGTTTGGCGCTGACCCCGTAAAAATTATTACCCGATTATCTAAGCAATACATTGAATCCTTGCTAGAAACTCATGAGGGTTGGCAAGTGGCTTGTGCTGAGTTTACTGGTTCTTTTTCTCAGCACTATCCTAGTCATAAATTATTTGCCTTCCTACAACAATATTCCCTACTACCATTTAATCCTATCTCTTATACACCAGTTAAAGGTCTCACCTTTTTTACTGATGCTTCTAGCAATGGAAAAGCTGGGTACTGGACATACGACAGTTCAAAAATTTCTTGCTATCCATTTAAATCAGTACAACAGGGAGAACTTTTTGCCATTCTTATGGTTCTACAAGACTGGCCTCAGGATTCCCAATATGCTGTATATGTAACTAAATATATCTCTCAGACTTCTTTACTAATAGTCTAGGATTACAAT
>NW_016838550.1:0-420 GCF_001698545.2 Rhinopithecus bieti | reverse complement strand
CTCGCCTCACAGTGGTTCCCACGGTTGTCAGAGAAACCACGCCCTGAGGCCTGGCAAACAGGAGCCCTCCGTGGCAGTGCTTGGGTGGCGGGGCTCCGAGGCACCAGCCTGATCTCTCCACGGGGTCTACAGGACTGTCTCCGGATGCCAGGAGCCCGGCAAAGGACTGACCAGGATGTTGACAGCACAGGCGGAGTCCGGGGAAAGCAGCGCTGCATCTCAGCCTCAGGCCCGCCTGGACGCCGACAATGAGACTCCCCTCTGGTCCTGAGTGGACTGACTCCCTGAAACTTCTGAGCGGCCACTAGATCCCAGGTGTCTTTAATTTTCCCTGGCATTCATGGAAAGGTCACCTGTGCAACGCTTCCACAGGGTACATGCCTGGACTCTATAGATTCTTTCGCCAACGCCCCTTATGCC
>NW_016838549.1:0-1038 GCF_001698545.2 Rhinopithecus bieti | reverse complement strand
AGGCAGGGCATTTGCACTTATTTTGTGATTCTTCAGTTACTTCAAGCCAGATGGGCCTATATGTCACAGGGGATGCGATGGCTTGGCTTGGGCTCAGAGGCCTGACATTCCTGTCTTCTTATATTAAAAAGAATAATAAAACAAAATAGTGTTGAAGTGTTGGGGCGGCGAAAATTTTTGGGTGGTATGGAGAGAGAATGGCGATGTTTCTCAGGGCTGCTTCAAGCGGGATTAGGGGCGACGTGGGAACCTAGAGTGGGAGAGATTAAGCTGAAGGAAGATTTTGTGGTAAGGGGTGATATTGTGGGGTCGTTAGAAGAAACATTTGTCACACTGAATGACATACAAAACAGCCTGTTTTGCATGAATTGAAAAACTAAACAGAAGACACAAGGTAAGAGAAGGAGAAAAAACAGGTATTGAAGGACTAAGAATTGGGAGGACCCTAGCACATCTAATTAGAGAGTGTCCAAGGAGGCTCAGCATAGCCTTGCCAGCAAAGATTATTTATTTACTTTAAGAGGGAATTTAGAGTGGCGGTTTGGGATAGCACTAGGAGATATCAGCTGTGATGGCTTGGAGAAACGGTGTAAACCGGCAGTGTAAACACAAGCAGGGCATTTATGAGTAGTTGAGAACGGTGAATTCCTATTCACTATGGCTAGACAGAAGACAGAAGGGATGAAAGTTTTTTGGGGTGCAGTCCAAGTTGGTCTGGTGTCTGGAATGAGACTGGGACCTAATAAAAAGGAGTGTCCACACAGGAGCTCACATGGGCTGGAACCTGCAGCATTCCGAGGACAGGCCTGAATTCTGAGAAAGGAAAGTGGTAAAAGTATTGTCTAGTCCTTTTTAAGTTGGTGACTGAGCTTGGTGAGGTGTGTTTTTAAAAGACTATTAGTCTGTTCTACCCTTCCTGGAGATTGAGGACGGCAAAGGATATAAAGGTTTCACTGAATACTAAGGAGCCTGAGAAACTGCTTGGGTGATTTGACTATTAAAAGCTGGTCCGTTATCAGACTGTAGAGATGTAGGAAG
>NW_016838548.1:0-681 GCF_001698545.2 Rhinopithecus bieti | reverse complement strand
TATAAAGTATAAATATAATATCTATTGTGTCTATATTTTATACCTATATGTATTATATCTATTATGTGTATATTTTATACCTCTATCTATTATATCAATTATGTCTATATTTTATTCGTATATCAATTATACCTATTATGTCTCTAATTTATACCTATATCTATTATATCTATTATACCTATGTTTAATACCTACATCTATTATATCTACTTTGTCTATATTTTATACCTATATCTGTTATGTCTATATTTTATAACTCTGTCTATTATATCTATTATATCTATATTTTATATATATATATTATAACTATATTTTATACCTATATTTCTTATATCTATATTATATACCCATATCCACTATATCTATTATATTTATACTTTATAATTATGTCTATTATATCTATATTTTATACCTATATCTATTATACCTCTTATATCTGTATTTTATGCCTATAGCAATTATATCTATATTTTATACGGATATCTATTATATCTATTATAGTTATATTTTAGGCCTATATCTATTATATATATATTTCATACCTGTATCTATTATATCTATTATGTCTATATTTTATACCTATGTCTATTATATCTATTATGTCTATATTTTATACCTATATCTATCAAATCTATTATGTCTCTATTTCATACCAATATATATTATATCTATTATGTCTAT
>NW_016838547.1:0-423 GCF_001698545.2 Rhinopithecus bieti | reverse complement strand
TCAACACCAGCACACACCCCAGGTGTGCACACACGCTCTGTACACGCTCACGTCTGTCCATGCCAACAACAGCACACACCCCGAGGTGTGCACACACGCTCTGTACACATCTGTCCCTGCCAATGCCAGCACACATCCCCAAGGTGTGCACACACATTCCATACGCGCTCACATCTGTCCCTGCCAACGCCAGCATACACCGCCACGGTGTGGACACACGCTCTGTACACACTCACATCCCTCCCTGCCAATATGAGCACACATTCCCAGGGGTGCACACAGGCTCTGCACATACTCATGTCTGTCCCTGCAGCCTGAGTCAAACAGTCACAGAGAGGCAGAGGAGGAGGAAGAAGGATGCGATGGGCACTAAGGCCCTGGGCCGGTTCCGCTCCCTACCTCGGGAGAGACCCCTCATGTGAT
>NW_016838546.1:0-1536 GCF_001698545.2 Rhinopithecus bieti | reverse complement strand
GCATTACATAAAATTACTGATGATAAAACAGAGATACTGAAGCGTGGCAATTTCCAGTAATATTAGAGCCGATACCACCTGGAGAAGGGGCCCAAGAGGGAGCGCCTCCCCTAGCTGAGACTAGGTATGAGTCATTTTCTATAAAATGCTAAAAGATACAAAAGAGGGAGTAAAACGGTATGGACCCAACTCTCCTTACATGAGAACATTATTAGATTCCATTGCTTATGGACATAGACTCAGTCCTTATGATTGGGAGATTCTGGCAAAATCATCACTCTCACCCTCTCAATTTTACAATTTAAGACTTGGTGGATGGATGGGGCACAAAACAGGTCTGAAAAAATAGGGCTACCAATCCTCCAGTTGACATAGATGGAGGTCAACTATCAGGAACAGGTCAAAATTGGAGTGCTATTTCATCAACAAGCAGTAATGCAAAATGAGGCCATTAAGCAAGTTAGAGTTATCTGCCTTAGCGCCTGGGAAAAAATGCAAGACCCAGGAACCACCTGCTGGTCATTCAATACAAGACAAGGCTCTAAAGAGCCCTACCCTGATTTTGTGGCAAGGCTCCAAGATGCTGCTCAAAAGTCAATTACTGATGAGAATGCGTAAGTTTATAGTGGAGTTGATGGCATATGAAAACGCTAAACTTGACTGTCAATCAGCCATTAAGCCATTAAAAGGAAAGGTCCCAGCAGGATCAGATGTAATCTCAGAGTACGTTAAAGCCTGCAATGGAATTGGAGGAGCTATGCATAAAGCTATGCTTATGGCTCAAGCAATCACAGGAGTTGCTTTAGGAGGACAAGTTAGAACATTTGGGGAAAATGTTATAATTGTGGTCAAATTGGTCATCTAAAAAAGAATTGCCCAGTCTCAAACAAAATGTAACAACTCAAGCTACTACAACAACAGATAAAGAGCCACCTGGCCTATGTCCAAGATGTAAAAGGGAAAACATTGGGGTAATCAATGTCGTTCTAAATTTGATAAAATGGGCAACCACTGTCGAGGAGGGGCCAGCCTCGATATGAAATGAAATGAAATCATTTCATTTCAAAAAATGAAAATGACTGTAGGACTAATCTTAGTAAGACCAAGTTTAAATCTAAAGGGAGTTCAAATTCATACTGGTGTGGTTGATGCAGACTACAGAGGTGAAATTCAGTTGGTTATTAGCTCCTCAATTCCTTGGAGTGCTAGTCCAGGAGACAGGGTTGCTCAATTATTACTCCTACCTTATATTAAATTTGGAAACAGTGACATAAAAGAACAGGAGGGTTTGGAAGCACTGATCCGGCAGGAAAGGCTGCATATTGGGCAAGTCAGGTCTCTGAGAGCAGACCTGTGTGTAAGGCCATTATTCAAGGAAAACAGTTTGAAGGGTGAGTAGACACTGGAGCAGATGTGTCTGTCATTGCTTTAAATCAGTGGCCAAAAAATTGGCCTAAACAAAAGGCTATTTGTTACAGGACTTGTCGGTGTAGGCACTGCCTCAGAAGTGTATCAAAGTACGATGATTTTACATTC
>NW_016838545.1:0-1499 GCF_001698545.2 Rhinopithecus bieti | reverse complement strand
CCCGAATATCCCATTGCAGATTCCAAGAAAAACGTGTTAACAAACTGCTCAGTGAAAAGAATGGTGGAACTGTGTGAGATTAATTCACACATCACAAAACAGTTTCTCAGAAAGCTTCTTTCTCGTTTTTATCTGAGGATATTTCCTTTGTCATCATAGGCCTCAATGCACTCTCAAATATCCCTTTGCCGATTCCACGAAAACCATATTAGTAAACTGTTCCATGAATAGGAACGTGTAACTCTGTGAGATAATTTCACACATCACAAAGAACTTTCTCAGAAAGATTCCTTCCAATTTTTATCAGAGGATATTTCCTTTGTCACCATTAGGCTTCATTGCAATCCAAAATATCCCTTCTCAGATTCCCCAAAAGCAGTGCTACCAAACTGCTCCATGAAGAGAATCTTGTAACTCTGTGAGATGAATTCACACACTACAAAGCAGGTTCTCAGAAAGCTTCTCTCTAGCTGTTATCTGAGGATACTGCCTTTGTCACCATAGGCTTCAGTGTGCTCCCAATATCCTACTGCTGATTCCAGGAGAACAGTGTTAGCAAACTGCTCCATGAAAATAATGTTGTAACGATTTGAGATGCATTCACACATCACAAAGCAGTTTCTCAGAAAGCTTCTTTCTAGTTATCATCGTAGGATATTTCTCTTTTCACAATAGGCGTAATATGCTCCCAAATTTCCTCTTGCAGATTCCACGAAAACAGTGTTAGCAAACTGCTCCAAGAAAAGACACGTGTATCTCTGTGAGATGAATTCACACATTTCAAAGAAGTTTCTCAGAGGGCTTCTTTCTAGTTTTTATCTGACTATACTTCCTTTGTCACCATATGCTTCAATGCACTGTCAAATATCCCATTGCAGATTCCAAGAAAACAGTGTTAGCAAATGCTAAATGTGAAGAACAGTGTAACTCTGTGAGATGACTTCACACGTCACAAAGCAATTTCTCAGAAAGCCTCTTTTTGATTTTTATTTGAGGTTAATTCCCTTGTCATTGTAAGCTTCAAGGCGGTCCCAGAGATCCTGTTGCAGATACCACGAGAAGGTTGTCAGCAAGCCACTCCATGAAAAGAAATGTGTGACTCTGTGAGATGAATTCACACATCACAAACCAATTTCTCAGAAAGCTTCTTCCTAGTTTTTATATGAGGATATTTCCTTTTTCACCATGATCTTCCATGTGCTCCAAAATATCCCATTGCAGATCCCAAGAAAACAGTGTTAGGAAACTGTTGAATGAAAAGATCAGTGTAACACTGTGACGTGAATTCACACATCATAAAGCAGTTTCTAAAATACCTTCATTCTAGTTTTCACCTAAAGATAGTTCTTTTTTCACCTGAATAGGCCTTAATGCGTTCGTGAATATAAATTTGCAGATTCCACAAAAGTAGTGTTAGCAAACTGCTCAATGAAAAGGAAGGGGTAACTGTGGGTGATGAATTCACACATCACTAAGCAGTTTCCCAGAAAGCTTCTTTT
>NW_016838544.1:0-1819 GCF_001698545.2 Rhinopithecus bieti | reverse complement strand
GGAGAAACACCATCTCTACTAAAAATACAAAATTAGCTGGGGGTGGCGGCACATGTCTGTAATCCCAGCACTTTGGGAGGCCGAGGTGGGTGAATCACCTGAGGTCAGGAGTTTGAGACCAGCCTGACCAACATGGAGAAACCCTGTCTCTACTAAAAATACAAAATTAGCCAGGTGTGGTGGCACATGCCTGTAATCCCAGCTACTAGGGAGGCTGAGGCAGGAGAATTGCTTGAACCTAGGAGGCAGAGGTTACGGTGAGCCGAGATCATGCCATTGCACTCCAGCCTGAGCAACAAAAGCAAAACGCTGTCTCAAAAAAAAAAAAAAAAAAAAAAAGGTGTCAATCTCCTGAAGGGCCTAATATCCATCTACTCGGAACTATGCGCCCTAACGCTCTAGCCACATTCCCATCTTCTCCATTCCTGGAAAGCGCGGTTCTCTTTTCATATGTTTCTCTCTGCTATTGCATACGTTGGTTCTTTTAGCTTAAAAAACAGAAAGTCTTTGTTTAAACAAATTCATCAATATCTAGTTCCAATGTTACCTTTTTTGAGGAAATTTCCTTGAATCAATGAAACGTTAGTTGTTCCTCCTTTTCTATTCTTCAAACATATTTTGTACCTCTCCTATGACATTTCCATAGTCACTGCTTTTAGAGGAGTATGAGGGAGGCAAACTTAAACCTCCTTGAAGATAGAGGTATTACAAAATTTTTAGGACTGAGTACAGTGAATACAGTTACATGTCCTAACCCTAAGCAGGTCTTGTTACCACTCCGTATCTAAATGGTCAATTTTAGATAAAAAGTTACCAGAAATACCTTTTTTTCCTTGATATTTCTTATTTTGCTATTTTATACTCTAAATTAGTAACTGATGGAAATAAAAAAAAAACTTTTACTGGGCAATATTAGAGAAAAACTTGCTATTTCTAATAAATCAGTAACTCTACTGATAGTCATTGGGGCTTACATTTATAAAATAACAAAATTATTTTAAGCTTTGCATAATTTCTTTTGCTATAGCCAAAACTGATTCCATATTTCTAAGAAGTCATGTAATCTAATAATGCATAATTACTATTCAGATCAAGTATATTATCAAATAGCAAACAGCAGTTCACAGATTTTAACTGTGCATTTGGGGAAGGGAACTTTTTTTTTTTAATGTTAACTGTTGCTACAGATTTTAAAATGCAGGTCAATTTCCAATTATCTAGATAAATTTGGAAATAAACTACATGAAGTGTAAACACACAAATAATTCTTACACTTTAATTCATGTACTGTTTTCTTTCTTTTTTTTTTTTTTTTTTTTTTTCCTGTGACAGAGTTTTGCTCTTGTTGCCCAGGCCAGAGTGCAATGGCATGATCTCAGCTCACCACAACCTCCACCTCCCAGGTTCAAGCGATTCTCCTGCCTAAGCCTCCCTAGTAGCTGGGATTACAGGCATGTGCCACCACGCCCGGCTAATTTGGTATTTTTAGGAGAGACGAGGTTTCTCCATGTTGGTCAGGCTGATCTTGAACTCCTAACCTCAGATGATCCACCCGCCTAGGCCTCTCAAAGTGCTGGGATTACAGATGTGAGCCACCGCGCCTGGCCCACGTACTGGTTTTCTATTCCACATCAAGACTTACAGGAACTACTAAGGAAACATTTCTAGATTATTTTTTATTCAATCTTTTTACTTTTCCTATCACCCTCCTACAAGAGTATTTCAAAGAGTGAAATGACTTAAATGTAGGAAGAGAAAAAACAAAAAGAGGGGCAAGTACATCATTAATACAAAACATTAAGTACCTCTTTTTTATTTA
>NW_016838543.1:0-313 GCF_001698545.2 Rhinopithecus bieti | reverse complement strand
CGTGTGCCACCACGTCCAGCTAATTTTATGTTTTAGTAGAGATAGGGTTTCGCTGTGTTGGTCAGGCTGATCTTGAACTCCTGAACTCATGTGATCTGCCTCAGTCTCCCAAAGAGCTGAGATTACAGGTGTGAGCCACAGCACCCGGCCGCTGTTTCCATTTTGTAACGCTAGCGTCACCCCAGTGTAGGGTGGCTAGGGGTATTCTTCTTTCCTGTTTCCTGGTGTATTTTCCTCTACAGCATTGATCACTCTTTAACATACTTTTTGGTTGTCTGTCTCTACCTACAAAATATATATTCTCTGTTATATC
>NW_016838542.1:0-423 GCF_001698545.2 Rhinopithecus bieti | reverse complement strand
TGAGTGGCTATTTGTGCCAGCATCTTTCTCGCCCCCACCCTCCCCAACTTTCTTCAGTCATACCAGATGTGTGCTTTTATTAGGGCAAACCATTATCACTGCCAATGTCTGACTTAGAAGAATGACAGTCTACAAAAAACAGTGATGTGAATAGTTTCAATCGGTTTGTCTTTTGAAGAACTGACTGATTTTCTCTACATCGATTTTCTTTTGCTAATTTAGCTATGGATGTTTCTCACCCCTCAGTGTGTGTATTCGTTGAGCATCAATTTCTTAAGGTAATTTCCCTATTCCACTATTTAGTGAAAAATTCTCTCCACTGAGAGGAAAAACAAAAGCTGCTTTCCAGGAAGCCATCAGAGCAATCCTACAAGAGCAGAGCTGCACAAGCCCAGGCTGGGCGCTGGCCACACTGCGTGGTTG
>NW_016838541.1:0-539 GCF_001698545.2 Rhinopithecus bieti | reverse complement strand
AATAGATCAATAGCAGCTCTGAAATTGAGACAATAATTAACAGCCTACCAACCAAAAAAAATCCAGGACCAGACGTATTCACAGCCGAATTCTACCAGAGGTACAAAGAGGAACTGGTACCATTCCTTCTGAAATTATTCCAATCAATAGGAAAAGAGGGAATCCTCCCTAACTCATTTTATGAGGCCAACATCATCCTGATACCAAAGCCTGGCAGAGACACAACAACAAAAAAGAGCATTTTAGAACAATACCCCAACGAACATCAATGCAAAAATCCTCAGTAAAATACTGGGAAACCGAATCCAGCAGCACATCAAAACGCTTATCCACCATGATCAAGTTGGCTTCATCCCTGGGATGCAAGGCTGGTTCAACATACACAAATCAATAAACGTAATCCATCATATAAACAGAACCAAAGACAAAACCACATGATTATCTCAATAGATGCAGAAAAGGCCTTCAACAAAATTCAACAGCTTCATGCTAAAAGCTCTCAATAAGCTAGGTATTGATGGGACATATCTCAAAATCGT
>NW_016838540.1:0-3124 GCF_001698545.2 Rhinopithecus bieti | reverse complement strand
TTTGTTTCCTCTTTACTTACACAATGGAAATGGAAGTGGATCTCTGCCTGGCTTCAAAGTGTTCTTTGGAACCACCAGAGACAGACTGGAGGCTCTTGGAGCCAAGGTGGAGATTACCTTCAGGCGGGCGTCTCCGTCCTGAATGGGTCTCCCGAGCCACTTGGTGGCTCAAAAGTGGGCCTCGGACCTGCGCAGGATTTTTGGCCGAGGGAGGTAAAGAGGAGACAAGGGCACTTACCCCAGAGAGGCCGTGAGAGTAAGGGAAGAGGGTCTCAGGTCCTGGTCCATCTGCGGCGTGGGAGCAGGAGGAGGTTCCTCAATCCTTAGAGGCCTAGTAGGGGTGTCCTCCTAGGTTTCGGCACCAACTGATTTGTTTTTCTAAGACCACCAGAGCGGGCACAAAAGAACCAGCAAGTAGGCAAGGGTAGGAGCAAAACTGCAAATTTATTTTTTGGTTAACTAAGGTGTGGGGGGAGAGGTCTGTCGGCCTCCGGCAAAGGAGGCCGACAGAGTTGCCCCGTAGAGCTCTCAGGCGGGGTTCCTGATGCAGTCCCGACATCCTGACAGGAGTGGGGGCTGGGAAGTCCGGGCGGCGCGCTGGCCAGGAGCGGCTTTTCTAGGAGTGGGAGGGCAATAGGCGGGGCATGGGCACGTCGGGGGCATTCCGCAGGTACGACCAGGTAAATCTTGGTCTCTTCGGATTGACGTCACCTGGCGCATGCCCGGTTGGTCTGCACCTTCCCGGGCTCCGGCTGCATTTTCATGCATGCGGGAAAAGTTGGTGATGAAGAACCCAGAAGTGCGCCATCCTGCCTCCATTCATCCAAACAAAAACCTCTGCTGATTTGAGTTCTTAGTATTTGCAAGTGAAGGACGCTAGAAGGTCTATTATTTACCATTTCCCCAATTTCAGGGCAGAGATTAGAACCAGAAAGTTCATAATAACTTCTTGGAAATTAACCAAGTCCTCTGTTGTAGGAGTTACACATTCATCTAGAATGTTATTTTTATTTTTTCCTGAGGCAGATTATAAAACTGTGCCTATATATACTGTGCCTAGCATGTGTGAGGTAAGTAAGAGGAGGGAAGTGGTATTCTAGGGAGACTACACATCCTCTGTAACTTACTCCCTTCCTACAGAAGTTTAGTCTCCTGAGCTGAAAGATCCCATCCTGAGCTGAAAGAAAAGTGCAAATGACATTTTTTACAACCAGCAAGAGAGATAATTTGGCAATTGGTTGGTTGGTTTATAGCAATTAAGGACATATAAATTAATTCAATTAATATTCACTAAAAACTTGATAACTATCAGGGAATATGCCAGGAAATAATGTTAAGTGCTTGGTAGCCCAGATGCATTAATAAAATATATCCTTCATAGAAGGAGAGGTAGACAGAAGATGCAAAGAGTAAAGTTTCCCGGCTCTGGGAGTAGCTGTGTAAGGTGTCACAGAGGTAATGACTTTCCTATGGGTTTCAAAACATAGAGGGAACTTTTTAGCCAAAAATTTTTGCTTGGGAAAACAAATTCCAGGAAGAGAATAGCAATGTGAAAGGTGCTACAATAAAATAATAATGACAGAACTAATCATAGGCTCCCCAGTAGTGAACAAGTACTGGCTAATATGTATGTAAAAACATCAGGCTCTGTGCCTCAGAGTGGGTTTACCTCTGGGGTACAACCTGTGTTCCAGAACTCCCCTAGGGACAGGGTAAAGCTAATCTTCTGCTGGGACCACTTCCTTGCTGAACTTTTTGGTCCTATCATGTTTTTTTCCTTTCTTATGAAAGTTCTCATTTATCCCTGATAAATCAACTTTCCAAAGGAGGCCCTGATTATGCTCTGCTTCTGTGAACTGACCTGAGACAGAGGCTGATCCACCTGGATTTGAATCCCAGTCTTCCACATGACTATGTGATCTTGGATGGGCTGTTGAAAATTTCTTATAGTAGATAGCTTTTTTCAGTTTAATTGGGAAAATAATCAATCTTGAAGTCCTGTTTTGAAGATTAACAGGTAACAGACTTTAAAGACCTGACACTTATACTTGATTAATATATGCTACTTTTCTTTACTGTTAATTTATGGAAATGAATGTAAAACCTAAAATTATTTGTGTGGGTTTTGGGTAGGTCTTGCATGAATATGAAATTCTATGACCACTTGTCAATCTGAAATAATTGAAATAATCAGAATCCAGTTTTAATTAGTTCATTCAAGTAAAAGTCTGGGAATAGCCACCCAGGTTACAGGGACTCCAGAGAAATGGGATAAGTGCTCCGAAGCTAAAAGTTAAAGTTGTGCTTACATAGGAAGAAAACAAAGACGTAAAGCAGGATTACAGCATTTTCGACACAAGGCTGATTTACGAGTAACAACAATTTAGTTGGTTAAAGTTTGTTTTCTTTTTTGTGTGACTTGTTCTCTTTACAATTTAAAAGTGGAAATTTAACATTCCATCTTAAGACAATATGACAGCGTGAAGTTTTTGTGTGAAAAGGTAAGAGAGAAGTTAATCTAAAATGCAGATCAACGGTGAAGGGAGAAGAGGTCTTTCCTGGTGCTGTTTAGTCATTTGCAATATTTTACAAAACAATGTAGGTAAGGAAGAAGGCAAATCTGTAATCAGAGAAACAAAAATTACAGCTTCCTAGGTTACAGCTGCCTAGGTAACAGCTGCCTGTTTATGTGACTTATGTCCCATAATCACATTCTCTTAAGGCTATAACATTTAGTTTTAACAGCTTAGATTGTGAATTACTTATTTTTACATACCCAAAGAATAAACTCTGTGATGCAATCTATGTGCCAAGCTCTGTGTGTGGCTTTATTTCCAGGTTTGATAATAACCATCTGTTATTTTTCTCTTTTAACCTTTCCTAATACAAAATGTGAAGATTTTTATCATATTTTTTGTGTTCTAAATTGAAACATATGCATGAAATCTTATTTGAGCTCTTAATTGAAATACGAATAAGATAATCTTATATCACCTGTCCAAGAAATTATTACTAAAGGTTAAGAATATTGTAGATACATATTAAATTTTATGTAATTTTTTTATATTTAAAAAATGTGGCCAGGCGCGGTGGCTCAAGCCTGTAATCCCAGCACTTTGGGAGG
>NW_016838539.1:0-681 GCF_001698545.2 Rhinopithecus bieti | reverse complement strand
TCATAGTCTGAATTATGTACCCTCAGAAAGACGTGTCCAAGTCCTAAACCCCAGGATCTGTGACCGTTTATGGAAACCCTGCAGGGTCTGTCAGATGGAATTAGCTAAGACGATGTCACGCTGGATCAGGGTGGCCCTAGTCCAGTGCTGGTAGACTTAGAATAGCTCCTTTTAAAGAGACGGCGATTTGGAGACACAGAGGCACAGATAGAGGGAGGATGGCCACAGGAAGACAGCATGGAGACTGGAGAGACACAGCTGGGAAGTTAAGGGGGTGGTGACTGCTGGGAGCTGCCAGGATGTGGAGGAGGCAGGGAAGTGCTCCTCTGGAATTTCTGGTTGGAGTGCAGCTCTGCTGATGCCGTAATTTCAGACTTCTGGCCTCCAGAACTGGGAGAGTGTAAAAGTCTGTTGTTTCAGATCCCTTAGTCTGTGGTTATTTGGCAACCCCAGGATGGGATGTGAATAGACTCCCCGGCCCTTTGCTCTCTAAGGCTGGGCACAGATCTCGGGCAATGCCCAGGGAAGAGCCACTGGCTGCAGGCAAGTGAGGCTGGTGTGGAAGCGCCATTGGCTGCAGGCAGGTGAGGCTGATGTGGAAGGTCCATTGGGTGCAGGCAGGTGAAGCTGGTTTGGAAGATCCATTGGCTGCAGACAGGTGAGGCTGATGTGGAAGGTCCA
>NW_016838538.1:0-541 GCF_001698545.2 Rhinopithecus bieti | reverse complement strand
TTTCTCTCTGAGTTATTTCTTTTCAGGATATTCTAAAGAGCGTTTCCAAATGTCCTTTCTCAGATTCCACAGAAACAGTGATTTCAAACTGCTCAATCCAAAGAATGATTTAACGCTATGAGATGAATACAAACATCACAAAAGAGTTGCGCAGAAAGCATCTCTCCGATTTTCGATGGAAGACATTTTCTTGCCTCACACAGGCCTCCGGTCCGCACTTACTATCCCTTGAAGAGCCCTCAAAGATCGACATTCAACCTCAAAATGTAGAGTAAGTTTATCACTGTGAAAAGAATGGACATGTCAGAGAGCAGTTTCTTCAATTCTTCTTTCTGTTTTTTATTGGACGACATTTCACTTCTAGCCATAGTCTTCAATGTGCTCTGAATATCACTGTTTTGGTTTTACAATAACAGTGTTCAAACTCTGTCTTATGAGAAGAAAGTTATAACTCCCGGAGTGGAATGTGCATATCTCCAAGCAGTTTCTCAGAAAGCTTCTCTCCAGTTTTAATGTGACTATATTTCCTCTTTCACCATAG
>NW_016838537.1:0-680 GCF_001698545.2 Rhinopithecus bieti | reverse complement strand
ATAATTTATCCTTTTCACCCAATTACTACTATGCCCAACAAAATGTTTCCAAATTTTATACCTTTCTTTACCACTTAGGAAGTATGACATCACTGTTATGCTTTACGAGTTCTTTAAAAGAAATGTGAAATTTAAAGTTTTACTTTGAAACTGATGAGAAAGTATTAAATATCACTACCACATGAGTTAAAACAAAGAATGAAATAAAATACAAAAGTGGTGTCTATATAATCGGCAAATTACTTGATAAGACATTTTAACTATTTTACAGTTCTGCTTAGTACAAGAATAAACCAGTTCCAAAGTACTACAGTGTTTGGCATTTTTACTGCAAGCTTTAAACCATAGTGTTACTCCTCTCAGCAAGCCATCTCTAAGAAAATGGCAGTGTTTGTGAGTACAGAAATTGTTCTATCCAGTAGGTGGTATTCTACATAATCAAGATAAGAGAATTCTTTATAAAATTGTTTTAAAAAATGCAAAATGACTTGATAATTACCAGCTGTCTCAAAGGCTATAAGAAAAATGCAGCAAATAGAAGTACTCATTGATTAATATTACTTTGTTTTGAGAAAGTCAGAAATGATTCTAAGAAATAAGCAATAATAACAAAAGACATAATTAATATACTGTATCTCTTTTAAGCCAAAGCATACTTTTACCTCAAACAATACAGTTCT
>NW_016838536.1:0-540 GCF_001698545.2 Rhinopithecus bieti | reverse complement strand
CATACAGACCAAAATACATATGTGGATAATTTATACATGAGTTAAGTGTGTACAGTGTCTGAATTAAACCCAATGCAAAGAACCACACACACAAAAAGAAAAGTTTGTTAAATTTACCCATTACAACTCTTTCTGTTCCTCAGTATTACCTAGTCCCTTCAGAAGTAAATTGCCAAATTCTGTGTTTTTTTTAAAGGAAAGTGAAATATTGACATGTACAATTTAATTTCTGTCTTCTACTGGCCTTTCCACACACTGGTTTCTGTCTCCCATGACATAAACTGCTGAAATAAATGATGGTATACTTTCAAATGGCAGTTTGAGTCTGCTGAGACCAAAGGTAAATACACTGCAGCAGAGCACTGCAGTGCTGCAGAGAGAGAACAGGTGTACCAGGTAATTACTTTTCAGAAGAAACATAATCTCTTTAAACTAAAAGTAAGCACAAAATTTCAGACAAGACAAATCTGAAGAACATGTTTGACAGACCCACACAATCTCTAGTCAAGACCATTGTTTTCTGACTATGCCAGGAGAAAG
>NW_016838535.1:0-1129 GCF_001698545.2 Rhinopithecus bieti | reverse complement strand
GCTGGCGGGGCTCCCCTGGGATGACCTCCTGGTCCCTGAGTGCGCCGCCCATCCAGCCGGAGGGTGCACGCCTCCTGCACCCTAGGCTGAAGCCCATGCCCTGCGCTCCTGCCGCCTACTGCCTGACTTGCCGCTGCCCTGCCAGGCCCAGGGTCCAAGCGGCTGGAGGCGCAGTCCTGGTTGGGGACTCCCAATCCTCGGCGACTCCTGCTCCAGTTGCTGGTAGCCGCTGCACTGCAGCGCCCGTGGGCTGACGTGGCTTACCGGAGCTGCTGCCGGCCGCGTCCAAAGGCCCCACAGGCTGCGCCGCCCTTGTCAGCTGCTCCTGACCCGCGCCCAGAGCGCAGGACCTGGCGCTTGGTACTCTGTAGCCACCGGGATGAGGCTGAGCGCCGGTTCTCGGCCTCTTGGCGCCGCTGGGGCCATAACCTGACTTGACCATCCAGTCGCCCAAGTCGTGTGATGGGCACGTGTGAGGAGAGGCAATCGGGGTTCCCATGGCTGCTGCCTACATGCCACTCCGTGGCCACTAGAATAGGGCTGAGGAGCCGCCAGTGGATGAGCAAGTCGTGGCCATTGGGATGAGGCTGAGAGTCTATCCGTCCGTATGCACCTGCCCAGTCGACTTCCCCACAGCCACTACCTCAGCGTCCTGTCAGGGAGTCATCGCTGCTGAGGCGGGGGTGGGGAGGGCATGGAGAATCAGAGATAGTCTGGCCATTGCTGCCGGTGCCTGACGTGCAGGTGGCAGCTGCACCTAGGGCGCTGGCAGGGACTGGTAAGTCTTCTCTTTTGGATGGTCTCCAGGTGGACCATTGCACCATGGCAAAGCCCAAGGGTCCACTCCACCTTAGCCCACACTAGGAGTCCAGGGGCCACAGAAACGGGTACTGCGTGGCCAACCAGAAGGGACTCAGCAGCCAGTTCAGCTTTCCTGCCTCTGCAGGGCCTGGTTGACAGTGGTGGCAGTGGTGGCAGTGTCTGGTGCCAGAGTCTGTGGTCAGGGTCCTGGCTGGGGAAGGGGAGGGCAGATGGGGGCTGCCTGGCCACTGAAGCCCAAGGGAGACATGCAGGTGGAAGCTGTACTACAGGCACAAGAGCAGGCTAGCAGGGCTCCCCTGGGATGGCC
>NW_016838534.1:0-1831 GCF_001698545.2 Rhinopithecus bieti | reverse complement strand
TTATGCACATGTACCCTAGAACTTAAAGTGTAATAAAATAAAAAATAAAAAATAAAAAAAAAGAAAAGGTGTATACATCAAACTAACTGTATTTTTGTGTTAATTAATATAAGAAAAAAAAAACTTAGTAAGTGAAAATGGGCATTGATGATGCTAACTTGGAGAAGTAAGGAAAGGTAATTCTCATTTGGGCCAGAATAATTAAAAAGAAAAAATATCATTGATTATTTTAATAGATATAGCAAAAGCGTGAAAAAGTATCAACTACCGTTCATGATACAAATATCTGCAGACAATTAATAGAAGGAAATGTTTTTAACCTGATAAAGGACCTTACAAAAAAGGGGAGCCTGTGGGCATTTCCTCAAAATGCTAAGCTTATAGTTATCCTATGACCCAGCAACTCTATTCCTAGGGATACTCTAGCTATATTCAAAAGAACTGACAATGTGTGTATTTGCACAAAAACAAAATATGGTCTATCTCTACAATAGAATACTATTTGCCTATAAAAAGGAACACAGTAATAATATGTGTGGTTGAGCTTGAAAATATTATACTAGGCCACAGGCAGTGGCTCACACCTGTATTCCTAGCACTTTGGGAGGCCGAGGTAGGTGGATCATGAGGTTAGGAGTTCAAGACCAGCCTGGCCAAGATGGTGAAACCCCATCTCTACTAAAAATATTAAAATACTAATACTAAAATACTAAAATTACCCAGGCATGTGGTGCAATTCGGGAGGCTGAAATAGAGAATTGCTTGAACCTGGCAGGCAGAGGTTGCAGTGAGCCAAGACAGCACCACTGCCCTACAGCCTGGGTGACAGAGCAACACTCAGTCTCAAATCTATATATATACTAAGTTGATTGATTGATAGATAGTTAGATAGATAGATAGATAGATAGATAGATAGATAGTATATATATACACATATAGTATACTATATAGTATACTATATAGTTTGATATATATATCAAATATATATACACTAAGTATAAATATATATGTACACTAAGTAAAATAACTTAGTTAAAAAAATATTATTTGACTTTCTGTATAGAAATAATATACAGATATAGACACCTGTTGGTGGCTCTGAGTTAGAGGTTCTACGGTGCTCTGTTCAGAGTATAAGGGAGACCATAAGAAAATCCAGGGACTCAAAAGTGTCCTTCCTCAAGTTGCAAGGTCACTGAGCAGCTCCCCAGGTTTGTAGTTGGAAAAGGTGGCTTTAGAAGGGAAGGGTGAGTCTCTCTTGGTTGGAACTGGAAGTTGTCATTTATTTTAAAAGATCTTTATGTCCCTTTTGAAAGATAATAAGTGGCACATATACACCATGGAATACTATGCAGCCATAAAAAAGGATGAGTTTGCGTCCTTTGTAGGGACATGGATGCAGCTGGAAACCATCATTCTTAGCAAACTATCACAAGAAGAGAAAACCAAACACCGCATGTTCTCACTCATAGGTGGGAACTGAACAATGAGATCACTTGGACTCGGGAAGGGGAACATCACACACTGGGGCCTATCATGGGGGGGGGGGGGGGGAAGGGTCCAGAGGCGGTGCGGGTAAGGTGGGGGGGGGGGGGGGCAGGGAGGGATTGCAGTGTGGAGTTATACATGATATAAATGATGAATTGATGGGTGCTGACGAGTTGATGGGTGCAGCACACCAACATGGCACAAATATACATATGTAACAAACCTGCACGTTATGCACATGTACCCTAGAACTTAAAGTATAATAAAAAAAAAAAAAGAAGAAGAAGAAGAAAAAAAACCCCCACTACATGTTGCATAAGGCATTTTAAGATAAACGTACAAA
>NW_016838533.1:0-1040 GCF_001698545.2 Rhinopithecus bieti | reverse complement strand
CTGCTGGGCCCAGGCATGTACGGACGTTGTGAGGGCCACAGGACACAGATCGGTCTTGGTTCACAACTGGTGTCGATGGCCACGCAGCATTTCTGGCAGGTACATGAGTGTGGGGACTTGGGTTTTGGGGTGTGTATCCTGGTTGCCTAGTTGCTTGGAAGACCCCTATTCAGACCCCAGCCTGAGTCACCGTGACAGGCTTCTGGCTTCACACGCCACATGGAAGCCGTGGCATTGGTCACTGATGCCCACCAGATGTCAGATGTGCGTGTGTATCTTCCCTGGTCTCGGAATGGGTCTTGTGTTGAGGTTATAGTAAACGTTCTTTAAGAGGGGTTTTGGATATTTTTGTTGTTGTTTGCAAGGAGGTGGCAGGGAGTGCTTGAGCAGTGAGATATCCCCTTCCCAACCAATGAGATTTCAGATCACAGCAGGTAATTATGGCAGCGGGGCGGGTGGCCGAACCCTGAACTGTGACTGTGGCTGGTGTCTTGCCCCGTGGACAGAGTGTGCTGGGGCCTTGGTGGTCCTCTGTGGGGTGGGTGGAGCGCATGAGCGGGGTGCTGCTGGGCCGTGGTTGGCTCCCCAGCCCAGGGTTTATGCAGGACTCTTTCTGAAGACAGCTTGGAACCCAGAAGGCAGCACGAGGAGAACGGGTTTGTGGGTCTTTGTATCTTTGGTGCTTCCCAGTCTCAGACGCTGTGCAGGCTCTGAGGGGTCTCGCCAGGAAGACTTGCACAGTCAGCCCCTGGGATGAAGTGGGGCTGCAGCGGGTCTTGCAGGAGCTGGAAGTGGGGGTGAGTGTCTCAGAGTGGGACCTTTCAAATGAGCCCAGCAGGATGCATCTGTGGAAATGGTGCCACCTAACACACGGCTACAGTGGGCTCTGTTTCTGCTCGCTTGAGAGAGTCTCTGCACGATTTTCCTTGTTTTTTTTTTTTTTTTTTTTTTTTTTTTTTTTTTTTTTTTTTTTTTTTTTTTTTTTTTGTTGTTGTTTTCCTGTTTGGAGGACGCTTCCCCTTTTTTGGACTTACTTAGCC
>NW_016838532.1:0-680 GCF_001698545.2 Rhinopithecus bieti | reverse complement strand
AAGGCAAGCCAACATTCAAATTCAGGAAATACAGAGAATGCCACAAAGATACTCCTCGAGAAGAGCAACTCCAAGACATAATTGCCAGATTCACCAAAGTTGAAATGAAGGAAAAAATCTTAAGGGCAGCCAGAGAGAAAGGTCGGGTTACCCACAAAGGGAAGCCCCCAGACTAATAGCAGATCTCTCAGCACAAATTCTACAAGCCAGAAGAGAGGAGGGGCCAATATTCAACATTCTTAAAGAAAAGAATTTTCAACCCAGAATTTCATATCCAGCCAACTAAGTTTCATAAGTGAAGGAGAAATAAAATCCTTTACAGACAAGCAAATGCTTAGAGATTTTGTCACCACCAGGCCTGCCTTACAAGAGCTCCTGAAGGAAGCACTAAACATGGGAGGGAACAACCAGTACCAGCCACTGCAAAAACAGGCCAAATTGTAAAGACCATCGATGCTAAGAAGAAACTGCATCAACTGTCGAGCAAAATAACCAGCTCACATCATAATGACAGGATCCAATTCACACGTAACAATATTAACCTTAAATGTAAGTGGGCTAAATGCTCCAATTAAAAGACACAGACTGGCAAATCAGATAAAGAGTCAAGACCCATCAGTGTGCTATATTCAAGAGACCCATCTCCTGTGCAGAGACACACATAGGCTCAAAATAAACGT
>NW_016838531.1:0-1009 GCF_001698545.2 Rhinopithecus bieti | reverse complement strand
AAGAATGCACCACTGCACTCCAGCCTAGGTGACAGAGCAAGACTCTGTTTTGGGGGGAGGGGGAATCATCTTTTGAAAACACACTAATAAACACTTTCCTCAGTTAAACCAGTTCACCAGTGTGAATTTAAAAAATTATACATTTGGCCGACAGCAGTGGCTCATGCCTGTAATCCCAGCATTTTGGGAGGCAGAGGCGGGCGGATCACAAGGTCATGAGTTTGAGACCAGCCTGTTCAACATGGTCAAACCCTGTCTCTACTAAAGATACAAAAAATTAGCTGGGCGTGGTGGTGTGCCTGTAACCCCAGCTACTCAGGAGGCTGAGGCAGGAGAATCGTTTGAACTCAGGAGGCGGAGGTTGTAGTGAACTGAGATGGCACCATTGCACTCCAGCCTGGATGACAGGATGAGAGTCTGTCTCAAAAATAAATAAGTACACACACACACACACACACACACCTTTATGTGATTTAGAAAAAACAAAAAGCCACACACACACACCTCAAATCCCAGAATACAGAGACACTACAGTTGAGCACAAATTGAAGTTAAAAAAAAAAGGGGGGGGTGCCGGGATGGGATGGGTGGGTAAAGAGGGCGAGAATGACAGAAAGCAGGGCAGGGATCCACTGCAAAGGGACATTTTCAGGGAGATGGAAATGCTCTGTACCTTTTTTCAGGTGGGTAGGTAGGGGACTTGTTTTTTGAGACAAGGTCTCACTCTGTCACCCAGGCCAAGTGCAGTAGCACTATCGTGGCTCAATGCAGCCTCACCCTCCTGGGCTCAAGTGATCCTCTCACCTCAGCCTCTCAAGTAGTTGGGACTACAGGTGTATGACACCAAGCCTGGCTAAGTTTTTTCTTTTTTATAGAGATGGGGGTCTCACTATGTTGCCCTGGCTGCCCTCAAACTCCTGGGCTCAGGTGATCCTCCTGCCTTGGCCTCCCAAAGTGTTGAAATTACAGGCGTGAGCCACTGTACCAGGTCAATGCTTCGTATCTTGAT
>NW_016838530.1:0-997 GCF_001698545.2 Rhinopithecus bieti | reverse complement strand
TCCGGCCCAGCTCTCCTGTTTTCTAGGTGAGAACAGTGAGCCCGCAAGGTCAGGGAGCTGCCCCCAGGTCATCTGGGCTGTTGGAGATGGAGGTGGCAGATAGAGGCGAGAGAGGAGGCTGGAGAGGAGCCGTGTGCTCCTGATCTCTGGCCCAGCACTCTCTTTCCCTGGCGCCCACTTGGCATCTGCCCCACCCAGGGCCCGGACTCCCACTCACACACTGGAAACTCCCTGTCTTGGGGCCACACACACCATGCCTGGCAGGCGCTGGAGATGCAGCAGAGCAGACACGGCCACAGCAGTAGCTGTATTTCCTATAGTGGAGAAGGGGACCCTGGCAGGAGCATTGCCCAGCCAGGCACGTGGTGCTCAACCCTATGGGCACTGACCCCACGAAAGGCCAGGGTTTGTGCTGCAGGAGGCCTCTGTTTGGCGAGAGCTCTGTCCTGGCTCCAGTGCGGCGGCCCTCCCCCGGCCTGCTGGAATGGGACCTCATCCCTGCTCCAGCGTCATGGACTTTTCCGGCCTTGGGTTGAGGCCTCAGCGATTCAGGCGGGGCCGTTTTGCTAACACCCGTGTGTGTGTGTGTGCACGCGCCTGTGTGTGCATGCGTGCAGGCATGTGAGCCTGTGTGTGCCCGCGTGCCTGCGTGTGTGTGTGTGTGCACGCGCCTGTGTGTGCATGCGTGCAGGCATGTGAGCCTGTGTGTGCCCGCGTGCCTGCATGTGTGTGTGTGTGTGCGCGCACACGCGCCTGTGTGTGCATGCGTGCAGGCATGTGAGCCTGTGTGTGCCCGCGTGCCTGCGTGTGTGTGTGTGCACGCGCCTGTGTGTGCATGCGTGCAGGCATGTGAGCCTGTGTGTGCCCGCGTGCCTGCGTGTGTGTGTGTGCACGCGCCTGTGTGTGCATGCGTGCAGGCATGTGATCCTGTGTGTGCCCGCGTGCCTGTGTGTGTGTGTGTGCACGCGCCTGTGTGTGCATGCGTGCAGGCATGTGA
>NW_016838529.1:0-3031 GCF_001698545.2 Rhinopithecus bieti | reverse complement strand
GTTGAGCCACCGCGCCCGGCCTATTTTCTTTAATTTCAATTGCCCACAGTCAACTTGGTCTAAAAATAGGTGAGTATAGTACAATAAGATATTTTGAGAGACACATTTGCATGACTTTTATTGCAATCTATTGCTTAATTGTTCAATTTTATTATTGTTTATCTCTTACTATGCCTAATTTACAAATTAAACTATCATAGCTATATATGTACAGCAAAAAACATGGTATATATAGGATACTAGCTGAGGTTTCAGGCATTCACTGGGGACCTTGTGATGTACCCTTCATGAATAAGGGGAGACTAATGTTTAGCTATAAATTTTCCTCTTTTCAATGTGTCCCGTAAGTTTTGACATGTTGTATTTTATTTTCATTTGTCTCTAAGTACTTTCTAATTTTCCCCTTGTGATTTCCTCTTTGATCTATTGATTAAGAGTATTGTGTTTAATTTCCACAAATATTCGAAGTTTCCACCTTTTTGAAATTATTGATTTCTAACTTTATCCCTTGTGGTCAATGAAGATACTTTGCATGACATCTATCAGTTTAATTCTGTTGAGACTTGAGACTTAACTTGTGGCTTATTATATTTCTATCCTGGAAAATGTCACATGTGCACTTGAGAAGAATATGTATGCTCGTATTTGGGGGTAAAGTGTTCTATATATGTCTGTTTCACCTAGTTGATATATTGTGTTGTTTAAGTCCTCTACTTCCTTGCTTATTTTCTGCCTAGTTGTTCTATCCATTATTGAGAGTGGGATATTGAAGTCTCTGACTATTATTGTAGAACTGTCTATTTCTCCATTCAGTTAGGTTAGTTTTGGCTTCATATATTTTGACAGTCTATTATTAGATAGATGTATAAAAGTTTATAATTGTTATCTTTCCTTGCTGTATTGAACCTTTTATTAAAATGTAATGTCCTTCTTTGACCCTTGTAACATTTTTGTATTTAAAGCCTATTCTGTCTGATATTACTATCACTACTTCTGCTCTCTTTTGGTTACTATTTGCATGAAATATCTTTTTCCACCTGTTCACTTTCAATCCATGTCTTTTTCAATCTATTTGATCTAAAGTCTCTTGTAAACAGTATGTAGTTTGATTATGTTTTTTTTCTATTCTGTCAATCTTTCTTTTGATTGGAGAGTTTAATCTATTTATATTTATATTAATCACTGCTAAGAAAGAACTTAGTTGTGTCATTTGACTATTTGTTTTCAACATGCCTTGTAAGGTTTTTGTCCCTCATTTCCTGCATTATTGTCTTCCATTACGTTTCATTGGTTTTTTTGTAGTTAAATGTTTAAATTCTTTTCTCATTTTCTTTTGTATATACGCTATTACTATTTTCTTTGTAGTTACTATAGGAATTACGTTTAACACAGTAAAGTTGTAACACCCTAATTTGAACTTATACCAGCTTAACTTGAATAACAAAGAAAAAATCTGCTTTTTTACAGCCTCGTCCCTACCTCTTTTAGTAGTTGATATCACAAAATTACATCTTTTTCTATTTTGTATGCCAAGATATATGCTAGTAATCATTTTAAATACATTAGTTTCTTAAATTACATACAAAATAGAATGTGGAGTTACAAACCAAAGTTACAAAAATCCTAGCTTTTAAACTAATAATTGTTTTTTTCAATGTGTTAATCTCTAAAACCATGTAGAAAACAAAAGGTAGTGTTACAAACTGTTGTTATGATAATATTGACTTTTATAATTGCACGTGTGTGTACCTTTATTGAGATTCTTATTTCTTTATAAGGTTGTGAGTTGCTGTCTAGTGTTCTTTTGTTTCACCCTGCCTGACTCCCTTGAACATGTCTTACAGGGCCGGGCTAGTAATGACAAACTCCCTCAGTTTTTGTTTTATCTGGGAATATCTTAATTTCTCCTTCACTTTGAAGGACAGTTTTGCCAGATATAGGAATCTTGGTTGACAGTTTTTTTTTTGTTTGTTTTGTTTTAGAATGTTGGATATATCAGCCTTTTAGCCTCCAAAGCTTCTGATGAGAAATCTGAAGATTTCTTGCATATGATGAATTATTTATCTCTTTCTGCTTTCATGAGTCCCTCTTTGTCTTTTGAAAGTTTGATTATAATCTGTCTCTGTGTGAGTCTCTTTCAGTTTATTTTACTTGGAGTTATTTGAGCTCCTTGGCATTTATATTTATATTCTTCATCATATTTGTAAAGTTTTCAACCATTTTTTCTTTAACTGTTTCCTCTACCCTTTTCTCCTTTTCTTCTACTGGGACCTTCACAGTATGTATGTTGGTGGGGTTTGACAGGCCCCTTAGGTTCTGCTCACTTTTTCTCAATCTTTTTTCTTTCTGTTTCTCAGACATGATCATTTCCATTGTTCTATGTTCAGGTTCATAGACTCTCTTCAACCTGCTCAAATCTGCCTTTGAATCCTTCTAGTGATTTTTTTATTTCACTTATTGTACATTTCAGCTCCAGAATTTCTTATTGGTTTCTTTGTGGGTTTTCTATTTCTTTATGGTTATTTCCACTTTGTTCAAATATTGTCTTCTTGACTTTCTCTATATCTCCGTTTAGTTATTTGAGCATCTTTAAGACAGTAATTTTAAAGGTTTTTGTCAACTAGATATACCATCCGTTTTATTTATTTATTTGTTTATTTATTTATTTATATTATTATACTTTAAGTTCTAGGGTACATGTGCATAACGTGCAGGTTTGTTACATATGTATACTTGTGCCATGTTGGTGTGCTGCACCCATCAACTCGTCAGCACCCATCAATTCGTCATTTTTATTAGGTATAACTCCCAATGCAATCCCTCCCCCCTCCCCCCTCCCCATGATAGGCCCTGGTGTGTGATGTTCCCCTACCCGAGTCCAAGTGATCTCATTGTTCAGTTCCCACCTATGAGTGAGAACATGCGGTGTTTGGTTTTCTGTTCTTGTGATAGTTTGCTAAGAATGATGGCTTCCAGCTGCATCCATGTTCCTACAAAGGACACAAATTCATCCTTTTTTGTGGCTGCATAC
>NW_016838528.1:0-1570 GCF_001698545.2 Rhinopithecus bieti | reverse complement strand
CCTGGTGGTGCTGCTGGGGAGGAAGCCCGGCTGCGGTGTGCTCTGGGCGCCTACTGGGGGCATAGTTCAGTGGACTAAGAGTGGGCTGGCCCTAGGGGGCCAAAGGGACCTGCCAGGTAAGAGGGTTCTCTCCACGCTGGGAGGGGCTGGCTAGGGGTAGAGTTGCTGGGCTCGGCTGTACCTGCAGTTTCTATTTTGACATTTTAAGTTTGGGAAATTGATGGGCTTGGGTAAACATTTAGGAGTCCTGATTTTTGAGCTGCTTCTTTGGGAGTGACCCATAGAGTTTTGGAATTATTATGTTATTGCGAAATAGTAAACAGGCCAGGTGCCGTGGCTCACGCCTGTAATCCCAACGCTTTGGGAGGCTGAGGCCAGAGGATAGCTTGAAACCAGGAGTTTCAGACCAGCCTGGGCAACATAACAAGACCTTATCTATAGAAAAAAATATATATTTTTAAAACAAATTAGTCAGACGTGATGATGTGCATCTGTAGTCCCAGTTACTCAGTACACTGAGGTGGTAGGATTGCTTGAGCCCAGGAGTTCAAGGCTGCATGAGCCATGATCAAGCCACTGCACTCCAGGTAATGGTGAGACCCTGCCTCAAAAAGAAAAAAAAAGGAAAAGAAAGAAAGAGAACATAAATGCAAAAAAGTACAGTAAACATAAACGGAAGGTTTACCAAATAATCGAGACACACAGCCAATACCCAAGTCCACTGCCAGCTCCTCAGAAGCCCCCGTATTCATTTCCCCTATCAGAGCCCCCTACTCCTCACTCCAGAAGTAGTATCTAACCTATGGCAATCATTTTCTTGCTTTCCTTTCTGAATTTATTACCCCCAAGTTTGCAGTGACTCTGGGTTGGGAGGGAGTTAGAGTCTCTATGGGCCCAGTACACACTCTTTAATAGTGTCTTACCACCAAATGTGTGGACCAGTCAGAACCATGGCGTACTGCCTCCTCCCTGACTCCAGGGTGGTCCCGGTACTGGATATCAGGGAATGCAGCCAATGGCCAGCATGACCTCCACATTAGGCCCGTGGAGCTAGAGGATGAACATCATATGAATGTCAGGCTACACAAGCAGGCCTCCGCTCGAGACCAGCCCAACTGCACGTGCTGGGTAAGGACCTCACCCATTTGTCCCCTGGGAGCCCAAGGGGGCAGCCAGTACTAGCTGTGAGTAGCAGAGTCCAGGGAGCCCAGGGGAGTGGTCAATTGGAGCTGAGAGGATCAGGATCCATCTCTGACCCCAAATCCACCTTGCAGTCCCCCCAGAAGACCCCAGGTGCTGGGCGGCCCCTCTGTGTCTCTCATTGCTGGAGTTCCTGTGAACCTGACATGTCGGAGCCGTGGGGATGCCCGCCCTACCCCTGAATTGCTGTGGTTCCGAGATGGGGTCCGGTTGGATGGAACCACCTTCCATCAGGTCAGGTCCAAATTCCTGTGCTGGTCTTTGCCCATTCAGGAAAACTTGGGGTACACTCTGACCACAGGCTCATCCCGAGGAGAAGAAGACATGGGAGGGCAGGGGTTCAAGGGTTTGGACTCTTGAAACATGATGC
>NW_016838527.1:0-1842 GCF_001698545.2 Rhinopithecus bieti | reverse complement strand
TTTGAAAGGCAGAACTGATCATGTCAGTCACCTACTTCAGGTAGGCAATAGTTTCCCCTTGTTCTTAGCATAAAGTCAAAATTACTTAACCTGACCCACAAGGCCATGCATGGTCTGGTACATTATGTTTCTACAGCGTTATCTTGAATCAAGCTCTTCTGATTCTCGCTGCTCCAGTAATGTTAACCTTTACTCAGATCCTTCTTTGTACCATTCTCTCTTGCCACTGGGCTTCTGAATGTGCTTTTATCTCATCCTAGAGTAGCTTCCTCTCCCAGTTCCCTCAGTTGACATCTATTTATGTTTTAGATCTTAGCTCATTATTACTTCCTCAAAGTGTTTTTCCCAACCTCCCTGACTAGGGCAAATGCCCCTATAATATGCTTGCTCTCCTAACACTATGACCTTTAATCAATAGCACTTAATCTATTTTTGATTTTTCATTTATCTGTATGATTTTCAAGTCAAGTTTTTGATGGTTTTATTTGGCTTTTATTAGATCATAAGCTCCATGAGTGTAGGGGCCATATCTGCTTTTGCCTGTGCTTAGACAAAGTAGGTACATGACATTAAAAAAATACATTTTTCTAATAGCCATTCTGTTTAATAGCAAAAATTAAGTAAAAGGATACCACTAATATTCTGTGCATTCCTCAACAAATTATTCTCTTTTACGTACCTTCCTTTTATAACCTAACCCTACTTTTTTTCTGAAAAGCTAATGAAAGCAAACAAAACAAATATACAAAAATTGGTCATGATGAATTAAAAAGTCACTGTGTTCATTGTTTGAAATAATAAGTTGAACTAAGCAATGACTTTAGGCAAGCAAGCAAAATACTCCTCCATGCTCACTTAGAGCAGGTTTGGATCTATATACTGAAAAAAAGCCCAGAGTGACCTAATTACATAAAAGGCTTAAGAAGACTTCCTTGGCAAGGCTTATTGAGATCAAACTGTTTCAAAGCAGAAGCCGTGCTGAGGAAAGTAAAATAATTCTAGGAATTTTACTGGCTTAATGCACATGCATTCTTCTAGTGAGGCAGAATATGGTTAGAAAATTAGTCATATTATGTGTGTAAGGGGGTACATGTTTATATACATGTAATATCATTGAAAACAGCATCATCATTCTTAAAAGGGAAGAACCATAGTTTTACCATTATTATGAAAATCGGGGACAGTAGTAATATTTATGCTATTCAAAGAGTGGTATGACTTAGTTCGGTGAATTTTTACTCATTGCTCAGACATACAAACTTTAATTTGATTCTTATACAGACTTGGGTAAGCTGAATACAACAAAACACAGAAAATATTCTTTCTTACTACTACTTAAGCAATAGGTTATAGAGATAAATGTTATAAAATTTCATCTGTTTAAGACTAAGGAATATATAACAATCAAATAGTTTAAATGAATATAGGGAAAGTGCTTCTTAGCAATTCTCTTCAAACTAATGTGTAAAATACTTCCAGGAATTTTTTAACTACTCAAATAGCAATACAAACATATTTCACATTGAAAAGAGTCCCACAATCCAATATAAAACCATATATGATAAAGTTTAAATTATTTCCTAAATTAAAATATTACATTTTAGATAAGAGCAAAACTACAGAAAATAAAAATATTAACAAGAAGGAATTATTTAATTCTCTTTAACCTAGAGTTTAGATGTATATTATTTTTACTTTACCTAATTTTAAACATTAATGCATCATGGATTGAATACTGTTAAAAGCAAAACTCTAATTACAATCAAGTTACCTGAAAGTAACTGATTTTCAAATAAACATTCTAAAATATAAAAAGTATTTGTATAGCTAAAGAAGAACTAA
>NW_016838526.1:0-262 GCF_001698545.2 Rhinopithecus bieti | reverse complement strand
GAAAAGGGAAATAGCTACAGACAAAAACTGGAAGGAAGTGTCTAGGAAACGACTCTGTGATATGTGTAATTATCTTACATAGATAAAGCTTTCTTTACATTACACAGCTTGGAAACTGTCATGGACGGATCCACGAAGGGACCTTCGGGAGCACATTCTGGACTATGGTGAAAAAGGAAATATCTTCAGATAAAAACTGGAAAGAGCTTTCTGTTAATCTGCTTTTTACTATGTTTATTCATCTCACACAGGGGAAGCTTTC
>NW_016838525.1:0-3125 GCF_001698545.2 Rhinopithecus bieti | reverse complement strand
AATTTAACAAGAAGCATTATAGGAGTTTATTACGCTCTCCTCACAAATCAGATGCAACTGAATTCAAATTAGGCTCTTTCAACTTAGCTGTACAGTGTTGGACAAGTTGCTAAAACTCTATACTCTCTATCTGATCTCTAAAATTTGGATCATATAATGCATACTTTCTTGGGCTTATTTTAATTTTATTTTTGGTGTTATATTAGATAAAGTATATAATGATTTACAGAGAATCTGAGATATACTAACCACTTAATAAATGTTATTTAGTGTTGTCATTAACATCATCATTATCATTTCTATTATTATAATCGTTAAGTACAAAAACTGTTGTTTTAATACATTAACTTTGGAAGTTTCTTCTATTTTCTATACGTAATTTACTGCTTTTTGTTTTTGCTCTTCAGTACAGTCTTAAACTTGTCCTGTTATGTACAGTTTTAATCTTGTCTTGAGAGATAATGATTGGGTGAGTAAGACTGTTCCAAGCATGGGATGAGCATGAACAGTGGCATGGGAGAAGAAAGTAAAGAACTATAGACAGCTGGACATAGCTCAAAGGTTGACCAGAGATGTGGTCAGCTTTTTTTTTTTTTTTTTTTTTTTTGAGACAGAGTCTTGCTCTGTCGCCCAGGCTGTAGAGTGCAGTGGTACAATCTTGGCTCACTGCAACCTCCATCTCCCGAGTTCAAGAGATTCTCCTGCCTCAGCCTCCCAAGTGCCTGGGACTCCAGGCACACGCCACCACGCCCAGCTAATTTTTCATATTTTTATTAGAGACGGGGTTTTACCATGTGGGCCAGGATGGTCTTGATCTCTTGACTTCGTGATCCACCACCCTTGGCTTCCCAAAGTGCTGGTATTATAGGCATGAGTCACCGCGTCCAGCCAGGCATCTTTTTATGACAGGCGTTCAGAGCTAGGCAAAGGAAGCTTGCATCTCTGTAGGATTTAAGGTCAAGAAGGGGTTATTTGTCTTAGGCCAATAAAGGTCCTAATTTTGAATCGAATCAAATGTGCTATAGCTCCATATTTTGCGTTGTGATGAAGAAAAGCAATAGAGGGAGTCTGCTTATGAATTTAAATTCAATTTGCATCCGTGAGCCTAGGAAGGCCTTAAGTAACTGTTGAGAAAAAAGAGAGAACATAGCTATACTTTGTGTCTGGTGTCCTTGCTTTGAACCTAATATATTATCAATTAAGTAAGGAAAAGGGGGCTATGAGATTTAGGACTGGTTGGTGGAGGACTCAGTTCAAACTTGGCCTATTGCCATATAGCCTCTTCAACATTGTAAATAAGGCCCAGGTCTTCTTGTTTATGCTAATATCAGATTTTAAAAGTTTTAAAAGTAACATATTTTTACAGAAATTTAAAATATTTTATATACTCGTGACATCTTTACAAAGTAGAAAAATACTTATAGTAAAATGAGCTTGCTACTAAATTGCAATTGTCCTTTGGGTCACACAAACCAAGTTCTTGCCTATGTAACACTTCATCACTTTCATGCATTTTTTTCTGTCTCTTTAAGTGGTAAGGAGAAAATGAGCCTCTTAGCTCAAAGTAAGACTTTTCATGATTTGGAGTAAGTGCCAAGAGTGCGCTGATCCTCAGGTTCCTCATCTATGATATGAGAATTGTAATATTTACTTCACAGAGATGTCAAGAGGAGCAAAAGAGATGATGTACATAAATTGCTTAACTGATCTGGCAGTGGTAAGCACTCCGCAAAGGGTAGTTATTGAAATTATCAGTAATGATGATTACAAATAAATGAGTGCTGACATAGGCTTCCTAAATACAATAGAACTTGCACTGGATTTTAAAAGACAGTACGTAGTGGGTAATAAATGCATATTTGTTTAATTCAAAATGAGATAGAAACCAGAATGTAGGAGATGGAAACAAGCATACAAATTTTAAAAACCTCTCTTTTGAGTATGGCATGTATTTGACATTGTAAAGAAACTGAATTGCATAGAGCAGAGAATATGTTTAGATAGAGTATTGTCAGAGTTTGAAAGTTTTTAAAGTGAACAGGAATTTAGATTCCATTTGTTATAATGTAATAATGGAGCTATTCATGCTTAAATATGAAAGTATTATGACAGTGATATTTAATGATTATTCTAAAACTGGTAGATGAGAGGACTGGAAGAGGCAGGTCCCAGTTGAATACATAGGCTGGGGAAAAACCAAGAACACCTTTCCTAACATGGTTGGGCAGTGAAAATCTGGAGGATGGTACACATAAGAAACAGGCTGTCACTGAAAAACTGCTGGGATTTGTTGACATCTTTTACCCATATCTCTAGTTCATATCCAGTTAGTCATCTTGAAATTCTTCAAATAATTGTTTTTTACATCAACAGTCAGTTAAGGGAAAATAATGGTTGTGGGAGAAATTAGGTACTAGATATATTGAGTATGAAGGACTTTAATTTATTCAGATAAAATTTTTGGCATTTGAAAAGAGATAAAGAATGAGAAGTGAGATAAATATAAATAAAGGTAAAGACTTACCATTTATTGCTATTGACATTATGGTTAAAACTATGTGGATACATGCATTGTTTAAGGGAACCAGTGTTTAAGGGTTATATAAAAACAGAAGGGTAAATGACTTTTAAGATTCTGAACAATAAAATAGTAATAAGACTTGGGATTTGAGCCATTGTGGAAAAGAGTGTGGTGTTCCTCAAGGATCTAGAACTAGAAATATCATATGACCCAGCCATCACATTACTGGGTATATACCCAAAGGATTATAAATCATGCTGCTATAAAGACACATGCACACATATGTTTATTGTGGCACTATTCACAATAGCAAAGACTTGGAATCAACCCAAATGTCCATCAGTGACAGATTGGATTAAGAAAATGTGGCACATACACACCATGGAATACTATGCAGCCATAAAAAAGGATGAGTTCGTGTCCTTTGTAGGGACATAGGTGCAGCTAGAAATCATCATTCTCAGCAAACTTTCGCAAGAACAGAAAACCAAATACTGTATGTTCTCACTCATAGGTGGGAATTAAACAATGAGATCACTTGGACATGGGAAGGGGAACATCACACACTGGGGCCTATTCTGGGGAGTGGGGAGGGATTGGGAGT
>NW_016838524.1:0-4474 GCF_001698545.2 Rhinopithecus bieti | reverse complement strand
TAGATACAGGATTTTGCCATTTTGGCCAGGCTGGTCTGGAACTCCTGACCTCAAGTGATCCACCCACCTAGGCCTCTCAAAGGGCTGGGATTACAGGCATGAGCCACTGAGGCCAGCCCCAGTGTTATTTTGAGGCTCTCTGTTGTAACAGCCAAAATGTGAAATTACTAACATCTAGAACGGCTCTGTAGGAACATGGCTAGAATATGAGAGTCTCCACCGATGAATCTGATAGTACAAGGAAAAGCAGGGCAATGGAGTCAAAAAGGCCTGGGAAGAAAATCAGTACACTAGAATTTTAGTACCATTTTTACCTCTAGTCAGCTTTGTGATCTCAGGCAAGCCTTTGCATTTCTCTGTCTTCATCCATGAAACAAGATGGTTTTGTACAGTTGAAAATAAATCTTTAAAGCTTGAGAATAAAAAGCACATGGTTTCAGAAGTACTTCATTATATTCATAATCACGGGTAAAGCAACTCAGTACTAGAGGCTGGGAAGGGGAGGGAAGGGAGGAATAGGGATAGATTTGTAGAAGAATTCGAAATTACAGCTAGATAGGAGGAATGAGTTCTAGTGTTACAAAGCGCCACAGGATGACGATAGTTAACAATAATATCCTATATAGTTTCAAATAGCTAGCAGGAGGATATTAAATGTTCCCAACACAGAGAAATGATAAGTGTTTGACATGATGGCTATGCTAATTACCCTGACCTTATCACTATACATCGTATGTGTCAAAACGTCACTGTATATGCCATAAATATGTACAAATCATTATGTGTCATTTTTAATATTTTTTAAAATTAGGAAAATACATAAATGTAACTTTGGTATCAGCTTTCTTAAATAAAATAATAGATGTTAATCATCTTTAGCAGCTGCATCAGTGAGAATCTTTACACAGAGCTAAGAATTTTCCTATACACAGTATGAGTTCTTTAAGGCCTCCCAATGGGTGCCATTATTGTCTCCATTTAACAAATAAGGAACCTGAGGTTTAATGAGGTTAAGGACCTTGCCCTGCCATGCAGACAGTTAGTGGTGGAGCCAGGATTTCAATTCCTAAACCCAGAACACGGATGTTTGACCACTGCTACTCTGCCTCCATAACTATACCTAACACATACCAGAAGATCAATAGTAATGGCCAGTGGTCATATGACCACTTTAGCTATTGTGACTAGGAGGAATTATCATACTTTAAAATGAATAAACCACTCTTCCTGATTTGCTCACTAGGTTAAGGTGACATGGGAAGCGATCATTGTGAGTCATCCAGGGAACACAGGGAGAGTTAAGCTGATGGTGACGCACATCTGCCAACTGCTGAGAAGAAGATAATCAGCCCTCAGGAACTTTCGACCCAGCCCCACTGCACCGTGTGGTCGCTGGACTCCTAGGACCAAGCCTCCTGGGCCTGGCAGGCAGCTGTAATTCAGAGTGGGTCAGGGCTCCAGTGTGTGTTGTTTCCTGCTCACTGCACTTTGCAGAAGCACAAAGGAGAAGCTAAGCCTGATGGACTCTGAACACTGGTTGGGTTTCTTTTGTTTTTTCTGGCAACAAAATTAAAACTGCATCTCGGGATTTATCCACCCTTTTGTTGATCTCGGTGTGAAATGTGCAGCTGAATCCCTGCACACAGTACTGACTGTATCTCCCCGGGTGTTGCTTAAAATGTGGCTGCGCACAAATGGAAAACATCAAGTCTTGTTGAAGTCAGCACACAGAATTAATCTCTAAAAGTAATGAAAGAATTAGTTTCACTTTGTAAGATAAATAAATGAAAGGATGGTGAAGTCAGAGATGTTTAGCTCAGCTGCTTTTAGAAGGTGACATCTTATGAAAATGATATTATATATTTGGGACACATTTTAATGCCACTCTAATATCTTGTGTTATTATAAGGATGCTTTGGGTTTTGTGTTGTTGTTTTGAAGTCTATTTAGCATATGAGATTTTTAACCTGCAATGATTCACCTTTAGTGAATTTTTAGTATTGGAAATAGCAAAAGCTTCAAAGTGTCTTGTCCTTTTTTTTAAGCTCTTGGAAACATAAGTATGTGATTTAAGTAAATATAAAATTAGAAGTCATCTCAACACTAGAACTTATTCCTCCTATCTAGCTGTAATTCAGCCTCTAAAGTGAATGTGAAATAAGGCTCACTGTTTTTCACCCCATCCTTAATTTTATTTTTACCCTGACACTGAATTTCAGGCATTGGTTTTTCTGAGTGTGGCCCACCTGCCTGAAAGTTGTTCTGAAAGCCTGAGGTAAAGGAAGTCAGATCAGAGAGCATTTTTCCCCCAGTACCTAACAAAATGAATAAAATGACTGCATTTTAAAGGGTCAAAAATTTATCATCAGTGATCAAGATTGAAAAAAGGGCAAAACTTCATGTGATACAGTTTGAACATTGGCTTTCAACCTTGTAATGACACTTGCTTTTCAGAAAAAGAAATGAGGAAAGGTGAGTCAACAAAATTCTGATACTTTTTCTGAATTCACCTTGATGTGAAGAAGTGGACTGAAGCACGAGGAGGTGGGGAAACTGAGGCGTAGGAGCCACTCTCCAAGGAGGTGGGGAAACTGACGCATAGTAGCCACTCTTCATGCCACTGCAGACCCTTGCTAAGGCATGAGGAGTAGGCAGGGCTGGACATTCTCCAGGGTGCTTGCTGAATGGGGGAATCAACCAAAGCCCTTGGGTTAGAAAATGTCCCATGCTGGGAAGACTGGTCCTGGTAAGGAACATTTGCTGGGACTTGGAAGAGAGAATGCAGCCAGGACCCAGCAACAACTGCAGGCAGCTCCTAATGACCTTTCCTCCTTCTCACAAGTTTTCTGGCTAGAGAAAAGTAAGCAGAAAATAACAGCCCGCCCTCAAGTTGTTCTCCATAGGGGTGATAAATGGTTTCCAGGAAGACGGTCAAGAAGAACTACAGTAGATCAGAGAAACTGAAGAGTTTATATCACAGCAGTCCATAAGTTTAGCTTGAGCAAAATGAAAATAGATGTCATGTCAACCTTGCAAATGAGACACAGAGGACAGATCGACAGAGAGAAAGGATAACATGAAAATAACAATCTCTGCTTCACAGAGTTGTTGGAAGGAGTGAAAGAGAAAAAGTATGTAAATACTGGACCACAGAACCTGATACATTCGAGGTGCACAAAAATTATAGTCTCTCCTCCACTCCCATCCCTTGCTCATAGCCCTACATATTGTTTTTTGTTTTGTTCAATTCAGGCTCACTTTGCATTCTTACACCACTGTGGTTTTTTAGGTTATTTATGGCTTAAAGCTAAATAATTATTTGCCAGCAAACTGTTCCTGAAAATATACAGCAGCATAGGACAGGTCATGGGCTTTAGTGTTAGAACTAGGCTTTGATCCTGGGTCACCTCCCTGAGTTTGTATTTTTAGGCAGGTTATATATTTAATTTCTCTGAGCTGAGTTTTCTTCTTTACTGAATGATATCAATAATCCTAAATTTGCTGTACCTGTATGTATATAAAGCACCTTGCACAAACTATGTGCTCCTTGAGGTGGCATGGTTAATATCATTTTACTTTTTCAGATTGTTATATTTATATGAAACAACAACAAATGATTGTTTGTTACCCCAAGTGCTTCTTTAGGAGGGCGAATCTTATTACTGTAGAGCATCTTGGTTTGCGGAGCACCATAATGTCTTTGGGTCTGTAAGTTTATGAATTGAGGGAAGTGGCTAAATTGCTTGTGTAAGAAAGGGAAGGAAAAAAATGAAAATGAAGGCAGGAGTTGGGGGCAGGATGGTCAAGAATCTAGGAGAGAGAATTAAGCAGTGAAATCTGGAATCAATCCAAGGGAGAAAAATCCCTAGAGAGGATAAAGACAGGAAGGGATTTTTGAAGGTACAAATATAGAATGTCAATTTTTACCTCATTTTATTCAGGTTGTGTGATAAAGCTACCCTTCCTGTCCCCTCCTTTTCCTCCAGGACACACAGAATCTTCAGGGAAATTAACATTGCTCCCTAAAGCTTTTTTTTGTGGCTGGATTTGGTGGAGAGCAGTAGACTAGGAGAGGTGCTGAGTTCTGCATCCAGGTTGATGCAGTGAGGCTGAGCAGTGTGAGCAGATGCGGGAATCAGAGGACACAGGGGAGGTGACATCTGGCTTTTGGGTAGATTTCCACAGGTCTGATCATGCTCTGTATTTGTCATCTGCCAAACTTTATTCAGGAAGACTTAAGGTCTGGGTAGCTATTAAATCTCTCAGCTCGTAGAATTTCAACTACTCTTTCCATAGTAGCAGAAAAGTAGAAGTGAAGACAGTACCAGAACCATGTTTCTTCTAGAGCCTTAACATACCCCTGCTCTGCCTTCTTGCACTCCACCCTCATCAATGTCAGACATAAGCCATGTCTGCTTTGCACATTGGTTCAAGGTCTCCAACCGAAGGCATTGGAGTTCACTCTTTGAGTTCC
>NW_016838523.1:0-681 GCF_001698545.2 Rhinopithecus bieti | reverse complement strand
TGGTGCTAATAGACTTGCTCCTCTCTGGGTTGCCACAGACTTCCAATTGTAAAAAATGTAATGTCAGCAGAGGATAATTAAGTGAAATGTGCCAGCATATCTCTTAATATATCTCTCTTACCAGGTCTGTAAGTTGGTATATGGTATTAATTTAACTTATATATGGATTAATACCATATAACAACTTACAGTCCTAGTAAGAGAGAGATTGAACCCTGAGTGATACACATCCATGTGCCAACTTTAGCATTTGCTTATCTCTCTTATTTTATATATACATACATATATTATAAATAGATATATAATTATATATATACACAAACACATATACATATTAGAGAGTAAGTTGTAGATATTATGGTCTTTTACCCCTAAATACTTCTGCCTAAGAAAGAAGTTCTGGCTGGGTGCGGTGGCTCACGCCTGTAATCCCAGTACTTTGGGAGGCCGAGGTGGATGGATCACCTGAGGTCAGGAGTTCAAGATCAGCCTGGCCAACAAGGTGAAACCCCATCTCTACTAAAAATACAAAAAATTAGCCAGGTGTGGTGGCAGGCACCTGTAATCCCAGCTACTCAGGAGGCTGAGACAGGAAAATCGCTTGAACCCAGGAGGCAGAGTTTGCAGTGAGCCGAGATCGAGTCATTGCACTTCAGCCTAGGCAACAAAGAGCGAAACTCC
>NW_016838522.1:0-264 GCF_001698545.2 Rhinopithecus bieti | reverse complement strand
TTTCCATTTTAGTTAGGAATCATCACTGGAGAACTAGTGTGATCCTTTGGTAGTGTCACTACATTCAGATTTTTCATGGTGACAGAATTCTTATATTGATTCCTTATCTAGAGAAGCTGGCACTTCTAATTTTGTAATTATTTTCAAGCAAGTAGGGATTTTTTTTTCTTTCCCCCCACCCATGATGTAATTTTTTAGTTGTTACTACTCTTTTCTTTCTTTCTCCCCCACCCTCCACTCTTTAGTGGGTGTGACTATAGAGAA
>NW_016838521.1:0-1169 GCF_001698545.2 Rhinopithecus bieti | reverse complement strand
TCTTGGAATCAACCCAAATGTCCATCAGTGACAGACTGGATTAAGAAAATGTGGCACATATACACCATGGAATACTATGCAGCCATAAGAAAGAATGACTTTGTGTCCTTTGTAGGGACATGGATGCAGATGGAAACCATCATTCTCAGCAAACTATCGCAAGAACAGAAAACTAAATACCGCATGTTCTCACTCATAGGTGGGAACTGAACAATGAGATCACTTGGACTCGGGAAGGGGAACATCACACACTGGGGCCTATCATGGGGAGGGGGGAGGGGGAGGGATTGCATTGGGGAGTTATACATGATATAAATGATGAATTGATGGGTGCTGACGAGTTGATGGGTGCAGCACACCAACATGGCACAAATATACATATGTAACAAACCTGCACGTTATGCACATGTACCCTAGAACTTAAAGTATAATAATAAAAAAAAAAGAAAAAAAAGAGAAACCCTTGCAGAAATTCACAATGAGACAGGTACAAATGTGTTCATGGCCATTTGGTTTGTAATAGCCCCAAACTGGTAACAACCTAAATGTTTGTCAGCAGAATAAAGTAGGACATATTCATACAATAGGGTAATATAAATATAGTTGCCATACACATCAAGAATGATTCTCAAAACACATTTGACACAAAAATCAAGCAGCATAAGAAAACACACTATGGGCCGGGCGCGGCGGCTCAAGCCTGTAATCCTAGCACTTTGGGAGGCCGAGACGGGCAGATCACCAGGTCAGGAAATGGAGACCATCCTGGCTAATACGGTGAAACCCTGTCTCTATTTAAAAATACAAAAAACTAGCCGGGCGACGAGGCAGACGCCTGTAGTCCCAGCTACTTGGGAGGCTGAGGCAGGAGAATGGCGTAAACCGGGAGGCGGAGCTTGCAGTGAGCTGAGATCCGGCCACTGCACTCCAGCCTGGGTGGCAGAGCAAGACTCCGTCTCAAAAAAAAAAAAAAGAAAAGAAAACACACTATGATGCCATGTATATAAAGTTGCCTGCAAAGCAATACTACATATTGTTTGGGGATACATTTATTAAAATATGAGAATAATAAATGCCAACTTTAGGATACTGATTACCTCTGTAAGGAACAAAGGGGAATGAAATCAATGTGGGTCTGCAAGATTCTTTGGCTGTATTAGAAATGCTTC
>NW_016838520.1:0-4768 GCF_001698545.2 Rhinopithecus bieti | reverse complement strand
CAAATATAAAAATATATATATTTATATATATTTTTTTATCCCAGTACCATGCTATTTTGGTGACTATGGCCTTATAGTATAGTTTGAAATCAAGTAACATAATGACTCCAGATTTGTTCTTTTTGCTTAGTCCTGCTTTAACTATGCAGGCTCCTTCTTGGTTCCATATGAATTTTGGGATTGTTGTTTCTAGTTCTCTGAAGAATGATGGAGGTAGTTTTATTGGAATTGCATTGAATTTGTAGATTGTTTTGGCAGTATGGTCATTTTCACAATATTAATTCTACCCATTCATGAGCATGGGGTATATTTCCATTTGTTTGTGTCATCTATTATTTCTTTCAGAAGCGTTTTATAGCTTTTCCTTGTAGAGGTGTTTCACCTCCTTACTTATGTATATTCCTAAGTATTTCATTTTTTTGCAGCTATTGCAAATGGGGTTGAATTTTTTATTTCATTCTCTGCTTGGTCACCGTTGGTGTATAGAAGAGCTACTGACATGTGTACATTAATTTTGTATCTGGAAACTTAGATGCATTTTTTATCAGTTCTAGAAGCTTTCTGGAGGAGTTTTTAGTGTTTTCTATGTAAATAATCATATCATCAGCAAACAGTGACAGTTTGACTTCCTCTTTATCAATTTGGATGCCCTTTATACATTTCTCTTGTCTGATTGCTCTGGCTAGGACTTCCAGTACTATGTTGAAAAGAAGTAATGAGAGCAAGCATCCTTGTCATGTTCCAGTTATCAGAAGAAATGCTTTCAACTTCTGCCTGTTCAGCATTATGTTGACTGTGGGTTTGTCATAGGTGGCTATTATTACTTTAAGGTATTTCCCTTCTAGTCCAATTTTGCTGAGAGTTTCAATCATAAACCAATGCTGGATTTTGTCAAATGCTTTTATCTGTGTCTCTTGAGATGATCGTGTAATTTTGTTTTAATTCTTTTAGGTGATGTATCACACTTATTGACTTGCGTATGTTCAACTATCCCTGCATCACTAGTATGAAATCCACTTCATAATGGTGTATTATCTTTTTGATATGCTGTTTGATTCAGTTAGCTAGTATTTTGTTAAGGATTTTTGCATCCATATTCATGAGGGATTTTTTCTGTACTTTTCTCTTTTCGTTATGTCCTTTCCTGATTTTGTTATTAAAGTGATGCTGGCTTCATAGAATGATTTAGGGAGGATACTCTTTTTATCTTGTGGAAAGGTATCAAAAGGTACCAATTCTTTAAATGTCTGATAGAATTCAGCTGTGAATCCTTCCAGGGTTTTGGACTATTTTGTTGGCAATTTTAAATTTTAAATTAAAATTTCAATCTCACTGCTTCTTATTGGTCTGTTCCACATTTCTAATTCTTCCTGCTTTAAGCTAGGAGGGTTGTGTATTTCCTATAATTTATCTGCCTCCTCTAGGTTTTCTAGTTTATGTGCATAAAAGTGTTCATAGTAGCCTTGAATGATCTTTTGTATTGCTGTGGTGTCATTGTATATCTCCCATTTTGTTTTTAATGGAGTTTATTTGGATCTTCTCTCTTCTTTTCTCAGTTAATCTCACTAATAATCATCAATTTTATTTATGTCTTCCAAGAACTGGCTTTTTGTTTCATTTATCTTTTGTATTTTGTTGTTGCTCTTTTTGTTGTTTCCATTTCATTTAGTTCTGCTCTGGTCTTGGTTATTTCTTTTCTTCTTCTGGGTTTTAATTGGGTTTGTTCTTGTTTCTCTAGTTACTTGAGGTGTGACCTACAGTTTGGCTCTTAGGTAGCCACACCCCTAGGAAAAAAGGGAGAGTACTACATCAAGGGAGCCCCCCATGGGACTAAAGAATCTGAACAGCAGCACTTGAGCCCCAGATCATCCCTCTGACATAGCCTACTCAAATGAGAAGGAACCAGAAAAACAATTATGATAATATGACAAAATAAGATCCTATAACACCCTCAAAAAATCACACTAGCTCACCTACAATGGAAAACCTGTAGGTTAATAGCAGATTTCTCAGCAGAAACCCTACAAGCTAGGAGGGATTGGGACCCTATCTTCAACTTCCTTAAACAAAACGATTATCAGCCAATAATTTTGTATCCAGCAAAACTAAGCTTCATAAATGAAGGAAAGACAGTCTTTCAGACAAACAAATGCTGAGAGAAGGTGCCACTACCAAGCCAGCACTATAAGAACTGTTAAACGGAGCTCTAAATCTTGAAGCAAATCCTCAAAATACATCAAAATGGAAGCCCCTTAAAGCGTTAAGTCTCATAGAACCTATAAAACAACAACACAATAAATTTAAAAAAAAAACACACACAAGGTATTCAGACAACAAATAGCATGTTGAGTAGTACAATACCTCATATCTCAGTACTAATGCTGAATGTAAGTGGCCTAAATACTCCACTTAAAAGATACAGAATGGAAGCATAAATAAGAATTCACTAAGCAAGTATCTGCTGCCTTCAAGAGACTCACCTAATACATAAGGGCTCATATAAACTTAATGTAAAGAGGTGAAAAAAAGGCATTCCTTGCAAATGGACACCAAAAGCAAGCAGGAGCACTTATTCTTATATCAGAAAACACAAACTTTAAAGCAATGGCAGTTTAAAAAGAGACCAAGAGGGACATTATATAGTGATAAAAGGCCTTGGCCAACAAGAAAGTATCACAATCCTGAAAACTAACACTGGAGCTCTCAAATTTATACAACATTTATTACTAGACCTGAGAAATGAGATAGACAGCAACTCAATAATAGTGGGAGACTTCACTACTCCACTGACAGCACTAGAAAGTTCATGAAGACAGAAAGTCAACAAAGAAACAATAGATTTAAACTGTACCCTAGAACACATGGACTTAAGAGATATTTTCAGAACATTCTACCCAACAACCACAGAATATAAATTCTATTCACCAGTGCGTGTAACATTCTACAAGATAAACCATATCATAGGCCACAAAACAAGTCTCAATAAATTTAAGAAAATTGAAATTATATCAAGAAACCTATCTGACCACAGTGGAATAAAATTGGAAATCAACTCCAAAAGGAACTTTCAAAGCCATGCAAATACACGGAAATTATATAACTGCTCTGGAATGATCATTAAGTCAACAATGAAATTAAGATGGGAATTCGAACCTTCTTTGAACTGAATGATAATAGTGACACAACCTATCAAAACCTCTGGGATACAGTAAAGACAGTGCTAAGAGGAAAGTTCATAGCCTTAAATGATTACATTAAAAAGCCTGAAAAAAAACACAAATAGACAACATAAGGTCAACCCTATTTTTCAACATTAATGTAGCCACTCGAACTTTTTATCACTGCAGTTTGCATGAGAAATCTGTTCCCATACTTTTACTTTCAATTTATTTGTATTTTTGAATCTAAAGTGTGTCTCCTATGGATAACATATTGTTGGATCTTGGTCCAATTAATTTTGGCCTCCTTTACAAGGATTGTTTTTGTGGTCAGTGTTTAAGGATTCTTACAAGGTAAAGAAGGCTTTTTCTAGCTGCATATTTCCCTGGTTTTCTTTCGTAAACTTTCTGGTCCATGGTTTAGCTCTTATCTCTGATGAAGTTAACAGTCTCTTCTTAATGCTTTTTCCCACAAAATCCACTGTTTTTGAGAGCACCCTTAGGCTTGAATTTTCTCACACTCTGTTGCAAATAATGTCAGTTCCTTTGGAACAGCTGGAGCTCTTTGCCTGCCTTGTCCCAAGCAAAAACGTCTGGCTCACAAATCTGGAGCTGGGAGCAGGAAAAATGGCACAATTCTCTGAGTAACACCCCTACTTTAGGAAGTGGGCACTAAACGTTGGAGAGTAGTGGTGTCCTCTGTTTTTCAGCTTACCTCTCCCAGCATGAAACCTCCACCAAAAAATACAAACTGAGGAGAGAGAAATCAGTTCTCATTATTCTTCACATATGTGCCCAAACTACAGCCTACATTATATGAATGAATGCTGGGTAAGAAAAGAAAGCCTACATCTTTTAGTGGCAGTATCCAGGAACTAACCTCTACAATAAGTAGCTGGGGATTGGGAAGAGAAATATTGATGCCCTGTCCGTTTTTTAGGAATATGCTGTAACTCTTCACAGGGCCTTATGTTCTTGGCTGCATCCACTTGGAGGGGAGTTTCTCTCCCATTGTTTTCAAAGAAGTGAAGGAGGGAGTCGGTTGTAATACAAATGCCATAGGCGGCGAGCGACACAGAACACTGGTGATTTCTGCATTTTCAACTGAGGTACTGGGGTCATCTCACTAGGGAGTGCCGGACAATCGGTGCTGGTCAGCTGCTGCAGCCCGACCAGCGAGAGTTGAAGCAGGGCGAGGCATCGCCTCACCTGGGAAGTGCAAGGGGAAGGGAATCCCTTTTCCTAGCCAGGGGAACTGAGACACACAACACCTGGAAAATTGGGTAACTCCCACCCCAATACTGCGCTTTAAGCAAACGGGCACACCAGGAGAATATATCCCACACCTGGCCGGGAGGGTCCCACGCCCATGGAGCCTCCCTCATTGCTAACACAGCAGTCTGCGATCCAACTGCAAGGCAGCAGCGAGGCTGGGGAGGGGCGCCCGCCATTGCTGAGGCTTAAGTAGGTAAACAAAGCCCTGGGAAGATCAAACTGGGTGGAGCTCACAGCAGCTCAAGGAGGCCTGCCAGTCTCTGTAGACTCCACCACTGGGGACAGGGCACAGCTAAACAACAATAACAACAACAAAGCAACAGAAACCTCTGCAG
>NW_016838519.1:0-3019 GCF_001698545.2 Rhinopithecus bieti | reverse complement strand
AAGCATTTCTGCCAGGAAGTTCCAATTTGGCAATCAGCTAAGGTGCTTTATTCTACATACGGGAGGATACAAGGGTAGTGCAAGGGAATGAAAGAGACAGTCCCCAAGAATATAAGCATCGTGAGAGCTGTGCAGGTGAAAATTCATAAATGAGACTACCTCTAAAAGGAAGCTGTAAAATCAACACACAACGAGTCAGGAGAGATTTGCAAAGACACTTTAAAGAAACGGTGCCTTGAGAAGTCAGAGACCTCCTTGAGAATGCCTTAAGGAAAATACTGTCAAAAGGGGGTTGTCAGCAGTGAAGTTGGGGAAACAGCCTCCTGGAGGTGTGGCTTGGAGGCAGAGCATCGGGCTGCACTGGTCGGATGCCGTTCCCCGTTGGTGCTGCAGACCAGCTTTACCAGTGGGGATTGCCGTGCTTTCCAAGCACAAGCCCTGAGGAAGGTAGAGGTGGGCAGGTAGGGAGGAGGGAAGATTTAGGAAGGAAGAGGAGCTTTAAGAAGGCAGCCTTTGTCTTCCAACCAGAGCTGCTGAGGCTCCAGACCATCCTCTCCCGTGCCCCACGGTGGCTATTTTGGGTCCTTACCACTTCCTGTCCCCCTCCCGGCATCTCACAGGTATTCAGGCAGCTTTGCATCCTGGGATTCAGTTATTCCTGCTGTTGAGACCACTCACGCTCCGTGGTGTCAGCAGCCACCATTTGACTTGCTCATATGCTAGTGGGTTAGAAATGGGGAGCATCTGCCGAGGGATCTGTCTTGTGGCCTGGCCTGGGTGTGGACGGCTGTGATCCCCCAGGGCTTCGTGGGTGTTGCGTCTGAGAAGACTGGAAGTTGGCTGGAGGCCTCATGGGGGTCCTGCAGGGACAGTCCCAAGGTGACAGCGGCTGCACCCCGAGCGCGGCCTGAACTGGACAGAGGCACCTGTGCCTCTGACATGGCTTTGGATAACGCGCAGCATCTTCACACCTGCTGTGTTCTGTTCGTTCCAGGTCAGTCGCCAGAGCTCGTGCAGATTTGGTGGGGTCCTCCCTCTCAATGGCAGGTGTTGAAAGAACCTGTGGACGTGGTCATAGCCACCCCAGACGTTCACTCCCTACCAATCCCCTGGTAGTTTCCCCAGCCTTCCCCCATCTGAATGTACTGAAGAACTGACACCCACCATCTGGTTTTAAAATGTTTAGAATTTGTAATAATTTTATAGATACGTATTTTCTAGAGAGTGATGTAACAATCTAAAAACAGATTTTCTAGGAAGTTACCATTAAATCTACAAAAGCAATAAAACATGTCATCCCAGGTGCTGAGCTGTGAGGAGAGTATCAGGGTTTGGGCTCTGCTGCCTTTCCCCGAAGAACTCACTTGGGAAGCAGTCAGGTACGTGGCATCCTGGGGCCTGGCTGACCTCAAGCTTGTCTGGTACCGTTAGTTTCAGCAGCATTTCTTCTTTAGCGAGGCTGTTGGAAGATAAAAGGGGAAGGAGGAATTTCTGGGCCTTGGTGGCCGTGAGGAGCTGCAAGTGATGCTGAATGTGATCTTCCAGCTGGCCTGGGGCCCTGGTGGAGACTGAACACGGAATGAGAGGCAGGTTTTGTGGGTAGACAATGGCGTCCATGAGAACTGCTGAGTAGACAGGAGGAAAGATGGGTCTGAAGCTCAGGAGGGAAGTGGGGATGGAGGCAGGCATTCTGGAATCATAGACAACAGCAGACATACTTGTTCAGCAGGAGGAATATGCAGGTGGTTTCTCGTCTCACCATCATTGGACTTTGCTTTTGGCATAGGGCATCGTTTCTTTCTCCACTGTCTCGTGATGGTGGCTTTTTACATTTTATATTTGGGGAAACTAAGATTCACAGTCAGGTTGCTGCTCAGTGAACCATTAAACATTATTGTGCATGGGCACTAATGTGGGCATTTTAATTATCACGTACCTTTAAATATGTTCTATTTTTCAGATTAGAAGATAATTCTGAAACAAATGCCTGCCACTCTTTAATTACAAAAATGACGGATGAGCTGTATCACCATATGCCTGAGAATCATTGTGTTTTAAAGGACTTGGGTCATCTTCCTACTGAGACGTAAGTTCCAGGACATCCTGACAACTGTTGAAACACTGATTCTGCAGATTAGCATAGCAAACTTAGACATTTTCTATGTTTTAGATTTTATAAACTTGGTAGTAGTCTTAGAATCCCACTGTTACTGCTCCAAGAGGAATTATGAGATCGGTTTTGACAATCTCTGTGCAAGCTTGGCACATCTGATGAGGCTGTGAATGTCATTCTGTTTGCCACAATTTAGTGTATTTAGTTAACACTTGCCGCATGTCACGGTTGTCCCTGCAGACCCACCAGTGATACGCAGCTAGCCCTGGCTCCCGGAAAGCCACAGCCTTGTAGGTGCAGAAGGAGAGTGAGGCACAGGTGAGGATCATGATGCCTGCTCTAAGTCTGGCTCTGTTTGCAGGTGGCCCCAGCTGCTCCGTGAGCTCTGCAACACACCCGTTCCTACCCTGTTCTGCCCCAGGATTGTGCTGGAAGTGCTGGTTGTGCTCCGAAGCATTGGCAAGCAATGCCACCGCGTGTCTGGCCAGGTCACCGTTGCCTCAGAACTGAGACACAGGCAGTGGGTGGAGAAAATGCTGCAGTCTCGCCAGTGGCAGAACTACCTGCGTATGTGGAATAGGTGCATGCTCACTTTCCTGTTTTGGAGGGGCACTGTGGGGCAGGAAGTTGTCACAGATGCAGTTCCAGTCCCCACTGAAGACACACACAGTAGGTCCCTCACTGAACCCATCGACAGGTGCTGATGTACTTGGAGTTCACAATTGATAGTGTGAACCCAACGTATCTGAGACAGGTCTCAGTCCGTTTAGAAAGTTTACTTTCCCAGGGTTAAGGACGTGCTGTGACAGCCTCAGGAGGTCCTGCCGGCATGTGCCCCAGGTACTGGGGGCGCAGCTTGCTTTTATCCATTTTATCCATTTTAAGGAGACATAAGACATCAGTCAG
>NW_016838518.1:0-3035 GCF_001698545.2 Rhinopithecus bieti | reverse complement strand
ATAAATGAATACGATTGGTACTTGGCATTTCAGGCGGGGAACAGCAAACACATGAAAGCTCTGAGGCAGGAAAGGGAAGTGATTAGTGCTCACTCCTGGTTCCTTTATCAGACCTTAAAGAGATGCAGAGACATTTCAGGTACTCCTTGGCCGAGCTCCTTCAGGGAAGGCCTAACTTCGCTTCTACTTCCCATCTATTACTTTTTTTTTTTTGGAGACAGAGTCTCACTCTTTTGCCCAGGCTGGAGTGCATGCAGTAGCAGGATCTCAGCTCACTGTAACCTCCACCTCCCGGGTTCAAACGATTCTCCTGCCTCAGCCTTCCTAGTAGCTGGGACCACAGGTACGCGCGACCACGATCGGCTAAGTTTTTGTATTCTTAGTAGAGACGGGGTTTCATCTTGTTGACCAGGCTGGTTTCGAACTCCTGGCCTCAAGTGATCCACCTGCCTCAGCCCCACAAAGTGCTGGGATTACAGGCGCAAGTCACCGCGCCCGACCCTACTTCACTCCTAACGCCCACCATACGTGCTTCCAAATGTTTGCTGAATGACAAGGTGAACGAGTGAATGGGACTACGTGACTTTGGGCAGCAGGCAATCCTATTCCTTGGACCTCAGTTTCCCTTTTTGGAAAGCAAGCCTGTCTCTCGCTCTCTGCCCTAAAAGCCTGAGTTCTGGGTTTGAGATGAGCGCGTCCTGCAGAGCAGATTCCAGGTGGACATTGAGCTGGGTCGTCTAGGAGGGCAGAATCCCGCCAGCTCTTGGGTCCGGTTCTCCCGCTGGACCCCGCAAGCCCAGTCCCAGCGCCGCCCCGCCCAACTTCCCTTTGTTCCCCCAGGCCCCGCCTTCTCCGCACAGCTCGCTCCCCATTGGCCGGGGGACGGGCCCTGGGCGCAAGGCTCCGCTGGGGGCGGGGCGGCCGGCGGGGCCGTGTGCGCCTGCGCGGTGTGTGTCCTCGCTGCAGCCCCGCGCCAGCCGCATCTCAGTGATCCCAGCCAGATTCTGAGCCGGGAACACGGGCTGAAGCGGCGGCGGCCGCCCCGCCCCGGGGCTTCATTGTTGAGGCTGCTGCAGCTATGTCGGCTGCTCAGCTGCGCTCCAGTCGGCCCAGGCGCCGCGGCTAGGAGCCAGCGCTGCGAGGCGGCGGTCTGAGGTGAGACGGCACGATGGGCGACCGGGTCTCCGGACCCGGCGGGGGTCTCTGCCCCCAGCGTGACGGTTCCGAGCTGGGCTCCGCAGGGTCCGGGGTCGGGATCCGGGGTCCGTGCGCCTGGGCTTTGTCTCGGCCTCGGGTGCCACCGGGGGCTTCGCACCTGCTGCGACACTGCGTGGGCCCGCGCGGGGGTCCCGGTTGCCCTGCGGGTCGGGGCCGGTCCCCACTGCATCCCGGCTCCCCGCGTCTGCCGCGGAGGGGACGGCATGGACCTGGGCGCTGGTTTCTGCCCGGTCCCCCCGCGGAGTGGCTGGTCCCCGTGTGCGGCAGAGGGGGTCCTGCGAGGACCCACTCATGGGGCGGGGTCCCGGTCACCGCGAGTAGCAGACTCCGCCTCCCTCCCCGCCCTCCCTCGCTGCGAGACTGCTCCGCCAGACTCACCGAGGGGGTCCGTGACTCTGGGTGGGGACTCTTTCCCGGCCCGCATGACGGCTTCCTGAGTGTTTTGTCACCTGTAGGGCGCTGCGTGGACCCGCGCGGGTGGGTCCTGGCCGCCCTGCTAGTGGGGCTGTGCGCCGCCCGTGGCTCGTCTGGGTCGACCCCGCCTGGGACGCGGGTGTAGTGGGGGGTCTGTGCGCGAGGGGCGCGGTTGGTGGGGACGCACTGCCCCCGCCCCGTGATTTATCCTCTCACTTGCCGGGCGGGAGGAAGCGAGAGGCGCGGGCCGGGAGTTGTCTGGCAGCGGCCGCACCGACCTCTGCCCTGTCCAGCGGGTCCCGGGGGGCGAGGGGCTATCACAGCGCGTCCCACCGCCGCGCTTCCTGCTCTGGCCCCGGGCTGGGCTCTGATTGGAGGGAGAAGGGCCCTTCTGCCTGGCGCTTCTTGATTTCTTCCGTTAGTAATGGGAAGAAAAAAAAAATCTGGAAAGCCAGATTGAACTTTGTAGCTCTCAGCGCCTGGAGAGTGGAAGAAACTCTCCCAAGAATTTGGCGGGCTGAAAATGCGTTTCAAGCAGGAGCATCCACACCCACGGAATGAGGCCAAGGCAGTTACAGTTAGAGGTCAGATTTGTGAGGGGAGAGCGAGGGTGAGGTCCGTGGGTGGGGAGACTCCGACCTCAGCTTGATGGGAAGACCTGATGCTGCCCCTCAGACGCTGTATTTCTCAACCACCAAAGAAAGTGGAATCACTCCTTAGTGAATGCTTTCATCAAACTTTTGAAACACCTGTAATGTCCCAGGAAGCAAAATCGAACTGGACAGTTTTCCCCTTTTAAGAGTGTTAAACGTCCCGGAGACAAACAGCAGAAGGCTCAAGGAGTCCAAATACTCAACCTGAAGTTCTTTCTGAACAAGAGATGGTGTATAAGTAACAGGCATACGAGACAAAACTGAACTAATCACCACAGCTGTGGCTCCTAGCCCTGTAGCATGTCATGCAGGCCCTTTTGCCTTCTCTGCCCTCCGCTGTCCCAGACCCCAACACTACCGCGCACCTCCAGTCATCAGCTCCTGCCGACCCATTGCTATGAACTCTGTTAGGTGGCTCCCTTCTCTCTGAAGTTTTGCTTGTTCTCCTGAAGTCCTGGCTCTTAAAGAGCTTATGATCTGCAGGGACAGATTGACTTTGGGCAGTACATAGTTAACTGTAGCACAGCTTGAAAAATGCTCTGATAGATAGAGGTGGGCAGGCAGTTTGTACATGCAGGTAAATGCGAGGTCCTTTTTCAATACCATGAATCCAAGTATTCATGCTATTTTTAAATCTGCAATTCTTTGACTCTCCAGAGGGTTTTTAGATTAATTTTTTTTCTGTTACTTCCTAGTGTTTGTTGCATAGTTCAGAGTACTTGATGAAAACTTACCAGGTCGGCCGGGCGC
>NW_016838517.1:0-1191 GCF_001698545.2 Rhinopithecus bieti | reverse complement strand
AGGGTCAGCCAAGGCTATTTGGGGACTTGTCCTCCTGTCTGGTTGAAGGATCCTTCAGCACCAGCCACCTCTCTCTCCTGGCTCCATGTTCAGTCTGCTACTTTCTGATTATTACTCCAGGTTGGAGGGATGCCTCATGGACAACCCTTTTCTCATCACCGGGAGGGCATGTTCCCCATTGAAACTGAATCCACTGAGTTGAGACTCAGTCAGTATCATGTGCGTTTAGGTTGTGGGAGCCAGTTTTCAGCATCAAACTCTCTCCAAGGTGTTGGTATCCAAGCTCCTGGCTGAAATAACACATATAATGGCTTAGCACTGTGCCCAACAGATTCTAGGTGCTTGGTGAGCAACAGTTGTTATTAACTCTAGATGCCAAAGCCTGTTGAAATATGTGTAATTGAGAAATCAGTAAGAATGAAATCCAATTTTAAAACTTTCAGGCCGGTCGCGGTGACTCACACCTGTAATCCCAGCACTTTGAGAGGCCAAGGCAGGTGGATCACATGAGGTCAGGAGTTCAAGACCAGCCTGACCAACATGGTGAAACCTCCATCTCTACTAAAAATACAAAAATTAACCAGGCATGGTGGCACATGCATGTAATTCCAGCTACTCAGAAGGCTGAGACAGGAGAATTGTTTGAACCTGGGAGACGGAGGTTGCAGTGTGCTGAGATCACGCCACTGCACTCCAGTCTGGAGGACAGAGCAAGACTGTCTCAAAAAAACAAAACAAAACAAAAAATTTCCAATAGTTTGTGCTTCTATAACATGTCATTAACAGCCCACATGGGAATTTGAGAAATATCGTTATTCGCATCCGAGAGGGATGTAACTGGAAGCTGTGAAGATTAACATCTGAGGGCACAGAGAACAGGCTCAAGTTTACTGTTATGTAGCCCTCCTCCTAGTTCCTGTGTCCCACTGGAGGTGCCCTGAAATCTTTTTTTTCTGTAGTCTGTGATCCACCCAACATTTAGGTCTGTATGTGTCCATTTTAAATAAAATTGCATTCCCACTATGTAATTTCCCCATTGAAAACTGGGGCACACAAAGCCCTGTTGATCTCATCAAATCCTGATTAGTGGCCCTGCTTCTTGCAACTCATGGAAGAAGACATTTAAAATGAAGTCCTCATTTATACATATATATATATATTTTTTTTTTCATTGTTCTGGCTTTCAGCTTT
>NW_016838516.1:0-1844 GCF_001698545.2 Rhinopithecus bieti | reverse complement strand
TTTGCATATTGGTACCGTATCCTGAGACTTTGCTGAAGTTGCTTATCAACTTAAGGAGATTTTCGGTTGAGACGATGGGGTTTTCTAAGTATACAATCATGTCATCTGCAAACAGGGACAATTTGACTTCATCTTTTCCTAACTGAATATCCTTTATTTCTCTCTCTTGCCTGATTGCCCTAGCCAGAGCTTCCAACACTATGTTGAATAAGAGTGTTGAGAGAGGACATCCCTGTCTTGTGTCAGTTTTCAAAGGGAATGCTTGCACTTTTTGCCTGTTCAGTATGATATTGGCTGCAGGTTTGTCATGAGTAGCTCTTATTATTTTGAGATACGTTTCATCAATACCAAATTTATTGAGAGTTTTAGCATGAAGGGCTGTTGAATTTTGTCGAAGGTCTTTTCTGCATCTATTGAGATAATCATGTGGTTTTTGTCTTTGGTTCTGTTTATATGCTGGATTACGTTTATTGATTACCGTACATTGAACCAGCCTTGCATCCCAGGGATGAAGCCCACTTGATCATGGTGGGTAAGCTTTTTATGTGCTTCTGGATTCGGTTTGCCAGTATTCCTCTGAGGATTTTTGCATCGATGTTCCTCAGGGATATTGGTCTAAAATTCTTTTTGTTGTTGTGTCTCTGTCAGGTTTTGGTATCAGTATGATGTTGGTCTCATAAAATGAATTAGGGAGGATTCCCTCTTTTCCTATTAATTGGAATATTTTCTGAAAGAATGGTACTAGTTCCTCCTTGTACCTCTGGTAGAATTCGACTATAAATTCATCTGGTCCTGGACTTTTATATTTAAGGTTAATATTGTCATGTGTGAACTTGATCCTGTCATTATGATATTAGCTGGTTATTTTGCTCGCTTGTTGATGCAGTTTCTTCCTAGCATCGATGGACTTTACATTTTGACATGTTTTGCAATGGCTGGTACCTGTTGTTCCTTTCCATGTTAGTGCTTCCTTCAGGATCTCTTGTAGGGCAGGTCTGGTGGTGACAAAATCTCTAAGCATTTGCTTGTCTGTAAAGGATTTTGTTTCTCCTTCACTTATGAAACTCAGTTTGGCTGGATATGAAATTCTGGCTTGAAAATTCTTTTCAAGAATTTTGAATATTGAATGTTGAATGTTGAATAAGAATGTTGAATATTGGCCCACCCTGTCTTCTGGCTTGGAGAGTTTCTGCTGAGAGATCTGCTATTAGTCTGATGGGCTTCCCTTTGTGTGTAACTTGACCTTTCTCTCTGGTTTCCCTTAACATTGTTTCCTTCATTTCAACTTTGGTGAATCTGACAATTATGTGTCTTGGAGTTGCTCTTCTCGAGGAGTATCTTTGTGGCAGTCTCTGTATTTCCTGAATTTGAATGTTGGCCTGCCTTACTAGGTTGGGGAAGTTGTCCTGGATGATATCCTGCAGAGTGTTTTCCAACTTGGTTCCATTTTCCCACTCACTTTCAGGCCCACCAATCAGACATAGATTTGGTCTTTTCACATAATCCCATACTTCTTGGAGGCTTTGTTCATTTTTTCTACTCCTTTTTCTCTACACTTCTCTTCTCACTTCATTTCATTCATTTGATCTTCAATTGCTGATATTCTTTCTTCCAGTTGATCGAGTCGGTTACTGCAGCTTGTGCATTTGTCATGTAGTTCTCGTGTTATGGTTTTCATCTCTATTAGTTATTTTAAGGTGTTCTCTGCGTTGATTATTCTAGTTTTCCATTCATCCATTGTTTTTTCAAGGTTTTTAGTTTCTTTGCGCTGGTTACGTAGTTCCTTCTTTAGCTCTGAGAAGTTTGATTGAATGAAGCCTTCTCTCAACTCATCAAAGTCATTC
>NW_016838515.1:0-1202 GCF_001698545.2 Rhinopithecus bieti | reverse complement strand
ACCAGTGAAATTGACCTGCCCATGAAGAGGCAGGCATAAAATAATAAGACGAGAAGACCCTATGGAGCTTTAATTTATTAATGCAACCAAAACCCACATAAATCTATGGACTTAAACTACTACACCCGCATTAAAATTTTGGTTGGGGTGACCTCGGAGTATAACTAAACCTCCAAATAACCTATGCCAAGACTACACAAGTCAAAGCGAGCCAACATCTATAATTGATCCAATAACTTGACCAATGGAACAAGTTACCCTAGGGATAACAGCGCAATCCTATTCTAGAGTTCATATCGACAGTAGGGTTTACGACCTCGATGTTGGATCAGGACATCCTAATGGTGCAGCAGCTATCAAGGGTTCGTTTGTTCAACGATTAATAGTCCTACGTGATCTGAGTTCAGACCGGAGAAATCCAGGTCGGTTTCTATCTATTCTATATTTCTCCCTGTACGAAAGGACAAGAGAAATAGGGCCCACTTCATAAAGTGCCCTCATTCCATAGATGACCTGGTGTTAATTTAACAAAAAATCACACACACAACCCAAGAGCAGGGTTTGTTAAGATGGTAGAGCCCGGCAATTGCATAAAATTTAAAACTTTACAACCAGAGGTTCAACTCTTCTTCTTAACACTATGTCCACAACAAACCTCCTACTCATTATCATACCTGTACTAGCTGCCATAGCATTTCTCACACTCATTGAACGAAAATTACTAGGCTATATACAACTACACAAAGGACCTAATATCATAGGCCCTTACGGACTGTTACAACCCTTTGCTGATGCAATAAAACTCTTCACCAAAACCCTTAAAACCTTTAACCTCCACTACCACTCTCTATATTATTGCACCAGCCTTAGCCTTTTCATTGCCCTCCTCCTATGAACACCCCTCCCCATACCCAACCCCGAATCAACTTTAACCTAGGACTTTTATTTGCCCTAGCTACATCTAGCCTGTCTACTCCATTTTATGATCAGGATGAACATCAAATTCAAACTACGCACTAATCAGAGCACTAAGAGCTGTCGCCCAGACAATTTCATATGAAGTTACCCTCGCTATTATTCTATTGTAGGTCTCACTAATAAGCGGCTCATTCAACCTTCATACACTTATCACAACACAAGAATACCTCTGACTCCTCCTACCATCATGACCCTTAGCCATAATATGATTTATTTCCACAGTA
>NW_016838514.1:0-1829 GCF_001698545.2 Rhinopithecus bieti | reverse complement strand
AAAAAAAAAAATCTCGTCAAAACGTGGGCAAATGATATGAATTGATAATTCTCAAAAGATTTATAAATGGCCAACAAACATATGAAGAAATGCTCAACATCACTAAAGATCAGAAAAATGCAAATCAAAACCACAAAATGATACCACCTTACTTTTGCAAGAATGGCCATAATCATAAAATAAAATTTAAAAAAATAGGTGTTGGCATAGATGTGGTGAAAAGGGAAGATTTTTACATTGTTGATTGGAATGTAAACTAGTACAACCACTATTAAAAACTGTGGAGTTTCCTTAAAGAACTAAAAGTTGTACTACCATTTGATATAGCAGTTCCAGTACTGGGTATTTACTCAGAGGAAAGAAGTCATTATATGAAAAAAATACTTGCATATGCATGTTTATAACAGAACAATTCACACTTACAAAAATATGGAACCAGCCCAAATGCCCATAAATCAGTGAGTGGATAAAGAATTTGTTTCATATATATATAATAGAATACTACTCAGCCATAAAAATGAATGAAATAATGGCATTCACAGCAACCTGGATGGAATTGGAGACCATTATTCTAAATGAAGTAACTGAGGGATGCAAAACCAAACATTATATGTTCTCACTCATAAGTGGAAGCTAAGTGATGAGGATACAAAGGCATAAGAATACTACAATGGACTTTGGGGACTCGGGGAAAGAATGGAAGTGGGGTGAGGAATAAAAGACTACACATTGGGTACAGTGTACACTTCTTGGGTGATAGGTACAGCAAAATCTCAGAAATCATCACTAAAGAACTTATTCATGTAGCCAAACAGCACCTGTTTCCCAAAAACCAAGTAAAATAATAAAAATAAATAAATCTTTAAAATAAATAAAACAATTATTGGGGGTAGAGTGGGAGTTATTTTAAATAGGGTAGACAGAGAGAGCCTTTCCAAAGTGGTGATATTTAAGTTTAGACCTGAGGATTAGAAGGAGCCTGTGTGTGTTTGTTTTATACTTACAGATACATGTACACATATTCATGTATAAACTTTTTAGTTGCAGAAGTGAAATCACAGTTTTCTGTGGCAGTCCTTATAGGTTTATCTTTTTTAAAAAAACTGGTCTATATTTGTCAGACTACAGTATGAGGAAATTGGTGTTTTTGAGTTCTTAATAACTATAAATTTTTTGAGATCCAGTTTGATAATAATTTAAAATTTATATACCCTTTCATCAAACACTCCTATTTATAATAATTTATCTTACAGACATAGTTACAAAGTACATAAAGATTCATATGTCAGACTAGCATAAATCTGCAAACAACCTAATTGATCCAACTGATGAGAGACTAGTTAAATAGATGAATACAATGGAATACTAGATAACTGTTTAAAAGAATAAGATCCATCTTGAATTAATTTTTGTATAAGGAGTAAGGAAAGGATCCAGTTTCAGCTTTCTACTTATGGCTAGCCAATTTTCCCAGTACCATTTATTAAACAGTGAATCCTTTCCCCATTTCTTGTTTTTGTCAAGTTTGTCAAAGATCAGATGGTTGTAGATGTGTGGTATTATTTCTGAGGGCTCTGTTCTGTTCCATTGGTCTATATCTCTGTTTTGGTACCAGTATCATGCTGTTTTGGTTACTGTAGCCTTGTAGTATAGTTTGAAGTCAGGTAGCGTGATGCCTCCAGCTTTGTTCTTTTGGCTTAGGATTGTCTTGGCAATGTGGGGTCTTTTTTGATTCCGTATGAACTTTAAATCAGTTTTCTCCAATTCTGTGAAGAAAGTCATTCACAAAGCTGAAACTGGATCTTTTCCTTACTCCTTATACGAAAATT
>NW_016838513.1:0-316 GCF_001698545.2 Rhinopithecus bieti | reverse complement strand
CCTCTTCCATTCCATATTCCATTCTATTTCATTCCATATTCCATTACATTCTATTCCATTCCACACCATTCCATTCCATTCCATATTCCATTTGCATTCCGTTTTATGATCAATTCTTTTCCATATTCCATTCCCTTCCATATTCCATTCCATTATATTCCATTCCATATTCTTTTCCATTCCATTCCGTTCCATTCCATTTCATATTCAATTCCATTCCGTTCCGTTCCAATTCATTCCATTGCATATTCTATTCCATTCCATTCCATATTCCATTTCATTCCATTCTAGTCCATTCCTTTCCATCCCTTTCCAT
>NW_016838512.1:0-315 GCF_001698545.2 Rhinopithecus bieti | reverse complement strand
ATATTAGGGACTAAGAATATTGTTCAATAACATTAATATTAATGATTAATATTCAGCGGGCATAATCAGGTACTTTAAATAATTCTCCAAAATTAACAATAGTATCCTATTATTAGTACCATTGATAATTATTAAAATGGATCATTGATGTATCATAACCATATTATTACTCCTAATACCACAGGCAGTGTACACGTACCCGGAGCAGCCAGCCGCCGCCACGCCCCGCCCCCGGCGGCTGGCAGCCCCGGATATCCGGGGCTAGGAGACCCACCCCTACGCGATCCGGGGTCCCCAGCCGTCGCCACGCCCCGG
>NW_016838511.1:0-1204 GCF_001698545.2 Rhinopithecus bieti | reverse complement strand
TCAGTGTGTTGGAACTGTTTTCTGGAAATCTGCAATTAGACACTTCCCTATTCACCCTGGGATACTTCCCTATTCACCCTGGGATTCAACGATATCCAAGACATCACTTCTGAGATTCCACAAAATGAGTGCTAGCAAACTCCCCCAAGGAAGGGTGGTGTAACACTATCAAATGAATTCACACATCAGAAAGCAGTTTCTCAGAAACTTCACGCCGGGTTTCTCGGAGGATGTTTTCTTTTTCCATCTACGCTTCAAACCCTTCCGAAACATCACTTCTCAGAATCCACGGAAACAGTGCTAGGAAACGGCTCCAACAAATAGTGGTGTAACTATGAGAGATGAAATCACATATCAGAAAGCAAATTCTCAGAAAGCTCCTCTCAGTTTTTTATCTGAGTATATTTTCTTTGTCACTGTCAACTGCACGGTGCTACGGAGTATCCCATTGCAGATTTCCAGAAAACTGTGATAGCAAACTGAACACTGAAGAGAAACGTGTAACTCTGTGAGTGGCATTCACCCTTCGAAATGCCGTTTCTCAGTAGGCTTCTTTCCAGTTTTGTTCTGAGGACATTTCCTTTTTCACCATAGCCATCAATGAGCTCCCAAATATCACTTTGCAGAACACAAGATAAGACAGTTAGCCAACTGTTCCAGGAAGGGAAGGGTGGAAGTCTGTGTGTGGAAGTCACACATCAGAAAGCAATCTCTCAGTAAGCTTCTCCTAGTTCTGATATGAGGATATTTCCTTTTTCACAATGGACCCCTATGGGCTCTCAAATCTCACTTTGGAGATTCCACGAAAAGAGTGTTAGCAAAATGTTCCCTGAGAACTAAGCTGTAAGGGTGTGAGGGGAATTCACAGATCACAAAGAAGTTTCTCAGAAAGCTTCTTTCACGTTTTGAACTGATGATATTTCCTTTATCAGCGTAGGCCTCAATGCGATCCAAATAAGTCTTTCTCTGGTTCCTCCAAAACAGTGATAATGGACTGCTGCATGAAACATAAGTGTAACTCTGTGAGATGAATTTACACATCACCAAGAAGTTTCTAACAAAGCTTCTTTCTAGTTTTCATCTGAGGATATTTCCTTTGTCACGGCAAGGTTCATTGCGTTCAGAAATATCCCATTGCAGATTTCCAGAAAACTGTGTTAGCAAACTGAACACTGAAGAGAAACGTGTAACTCTGTGAGTTGCA
>NW_016838510.1:0-3121 GCF_001698545.2 Rhinopithecus bieti | reverse complement strand
TTACCCCACAGACCTATTAATAAGGGGACACATTCATGGGAGACTGTGTTGACCATTTTACACACCCATTGTGCGTGTGTGTGTGTGCTGATTAATGGACTTAGGTAAACTTTAGCATTTTGGTAGGCAATACAGTTTTTCAATGCCTTTTCTCTTTCTTTTTCTTGTACATCTTTAAAGGCCTTACTCCAGTAAGTGTGCATTGCAATTTATTAATGCCTATCCCTTATTGAATCCTTGTCATGCGTATTTGTTATTAATCATAATTCATAATTCTTACGACTCAGAGACACCAGAGACTCACATAAGAAGAATGGCTGTGGGTTTTTATTTATTTATTTTGGTTTCTTTAGATTATCAAAGTCATTCATTTGTATCAAGTCACTAAGTGTATACTTTGTTTTCTAAAAAAAAATTCTAATTAAAAATAATTTTTTTTAGACAAGTTATTGCTTTGTCACTCAGGCTGGAGTGCAGTGGTATAATCATGGCCACCACAGCCTCCACCTCCTGGGTTCAAGTGATCCTCCTACCTCAGCCTATGTAGTAGCTGAGACCACATGCGTGCACCAATATGCCACCTACTTAAAAAAATTATTTTGTAGATATGTGGGTGTCACTATGTTGCAGAGACTGGTCTTGAACTCCTGGGCTCAACTGATACTCCCACCTTGGCCTCCCAAAGTGTTGAGATTACAGGTGTGAACCACTGTACCCAGCTGATAAAAACTTAAAAAGAGTAAAATACTTTGGGACCTAATGTAAAATTTCCACTGAGATGATGTGTCAGAAATTAAGGTAGAATAAAATGATCCTAGGGCATCTGAAACAATGGAAACTAAATTTTGGGCCAGTCGCGGTCGCTCATGCCTGCAATCCTAGCACTTTGGGAGGCCAAAGTGGGGGACTCACTTGAGATCAGAAGTTCGAGACCAGCCTAGCCAACATGGTGAAACACTGTCTCTACTAAAAATACAAAAATTAGCCTGGAGGTTGCAGTGAGCCGAGATCGTGCCAATGCACTCCAGACTGGGCAACAGAGGGAGACTCTGTCTCAAAAAAGAAAAAAAGAAGAAACAAACTCTTAATTTCTTCATCAAGTGTAAAACTGTGGACTGAACTCTGGAGGAATAATACATTAAAAGACACACAAGCACTATATGTTTCTTTGAAGTTTTATTGAGAAATATTAATAACATATCACAGAAGCCACCCATTTAAAGTGCAAAATTTAATAGTTTTCAGTATATTTGCACTGTTGTGCAAACATCACCACAATAAATTTTAGATCATTTTCATGACCTCGAAGTAAACCCTGTAACCCTCCATTTCCCCCCAACTCCCCTAACCCTGGGCCACCACTAATCTACTTTCTGTCTCAACGTATTGTTGTATTTTGAACATTTTATTTAAATGGAATTACATAACATGTGGTATTTTGTGACTGGCTTCTTCCACTTAGCATAATATTTTCAAGGTTTATTTAATCCTGCATGTGCAGAGGGGGCACTTTGCATAAGGATAAACCTGGGGGGGGGTGCTAACTGATTGATTTTGAAACTTCCCTCCAAAATTGTATTTTTTTTTTTTTTTTTGAGAGAGAGTCTCACTCTGTTGCCAGGCTGGAGTGCTGTGGCATGATCTCAGCTCACTGCAACCTCCACCTCCTGGGTTCAAAGGATTCTCCTGCCTCAGCCTCCTGAGTAGGTGGGATTACAATCATGTGCCACCACACCTGGCTACTTTTGTATTTTTAGTAGAAACAGAGTTTCTCCATGTTGGTCAGACTGGTCCTGACCACCACCATGCCCATCTAATTTTTTTTTTTTTTTTTGGAAGATAGGGTCTCACTCTGTCACCCAGACTGGAGTGCAGTGGCACAATCTCAGCTCACTGCAGCCTTGACCTTCAGGGCTCAAATGATCCTCCCACCTCAGCCTCCCAAGTAGCTGGGGCTACAAACAAGTGCCACCACATCTGACTAATTTTTGTATGTTTTTGTTAAGACAGGGTATTGGCATGTTGTCCAGGCTGGTCTCAAACTCCAGAGCTCAATGATCCACCCACCTTGACCTCCCAAAGTGCTGGGATTACTGGTGTGAGCCACTGCACTTGGCCTAATTTTTTTTTTTTCCCTGAAGAGATGAGGTCTTGCTATGTTGTCCAGACTGGTCTCAAACTCCCAGATCATGCAGTCCTCCCACCTTGGAGTTCCAGAGTGCTGTGATTACAGGTGTGAGCCACCACACCGGCCCATTCTTTCTTTTCTTCCCAGTATTCAGAAATTTTTTTAAACGTGTGTTCCACTTACAGCATTTCTCAGGTTGGACTAGCCATCTTTCAAGTGCTCAGCAGTCTTATTGGACAGCACAGCTCTGGACGGTGATTTTATATATATCCCCACTACTCCCTCTGCCTCGATTCCTGTCTACCCCACACCCCTGCAAAAAGTGGTTGTTTTTTGTTTTTTTGAAATGGAGTCTCGCTCTGTCACCCAGACTGCAGTGCAGTGGTGCGATCTCGGCTCAGTACAACCTCTGCCTTCCAGGTTCAAATGATTCTCCTGCCTCAGCTTCCCAAGTAGCTGGGATTACAGATGTGCACCACCAAGTCTGGCTAATTTTTGTCTTTTTAGTAGAGACAGAGTTTTGCCATTTTGGCTAGGCTGGTCTCGAACTCCTGACCTCAAGTGATCTGCCCGCCTCAGCCTCCCAAAGAAAGGCTTCCTTCCCTTTCTCCCTTTCCCCCTCCCTCCTCTCAAATGTGGTGAGTCTTTTGCCCTTCCACCTTCCACTATGCGCAACCTAGAAAGCTTGTTTTATTTTATTTAATATTATTATTATTTTTCTTGAGATGGAGTCTTGCTCTGTTGCCCAGAATGGAGTACAATGGCATGTTTCAGCTCCCTACAACCTCCGCCTCCCAGGTTCAAGCAGTTCTCCCTGCCTCAGCCTCTTGAGTAGTTGGGATTACAGGTGCCCACCATCATGCCCAGCTAATTTTTGTATTTTTAGTAGAGACGCGATTTCACCATGTTGGCCAGGCTGGTCCTGAACTCCTGACCTCAGGTGATCCCCCACCTAGGCTTCCCAGAGTGCTGGGATTATAGCATGAGCCACCG
>NW_016838509.1:0-3543 GCF_001698545.2 Rhinopithecus bieti | reverse complement strand
ATCTTGATTCTGGCTGGGCATGGTGGCTCACGCCTGTAATCCCAGCACTTTGAGAGGCTGAGGTGGGCGGATCATGAGGTTGGGAGTTTGAGACCAGCCTGGCCAACATGGTGAAACCCCGTCTCTACTAAAAATACAAAAATTAGCTGGGTGTGGTGGTGGGCACCTGTAATCCCAGCTACTTGGGAGGCTGAGGCAGGAGAATCACTTGAACCCAGGAGGTGGAGGTTGCAGTGAGCTGAGATCGCCCCATTGCACTCCAGTCTGGGCAACAAGAGCGAAACTCCATCTCAAAAAAAAAAAAAAAAAAGAAATCTTTCTGAAAAGCCAGGTGGCATCAGGCAGATGACTGAACGTCTCTGAGCCTCCGTTTTCCCATCTGTAAAATGAGGATAGTTGACATCTCCCTCCCAGGTTGTTGTGGGCCCTAAAAGCGACAACATTTGCAAAGTGCCCATTGTGGGTTTCAGCCAAGTTGCCTCCCTTCCCTCCCTTCCCAGTGTGGTAGAGAAAAGACACACTCCCTGCCTGCCCACTGCAGGCCCTCCTGTGACTCTTCCCAGGAGAAATGGGGCAAGGCCACCCACTCATTGATGTGCTTCCTCTATTTTGAAAAACCAGGTTGATTTCAACAAGATTGGTGAAAAATGTCTTCGAGATGATTATTTCAGGCTCAGAGTTTCAAAAAGGAGTTGCTATTGGCAAAGAGGGAGTGCTACATCTTGATGAGGGGGACTGTACAGCTTGTGGTGGGCTGTTTGCCTCTCTGCCTTCCCTGGCCACACCCACATATGGACAAACACTAAATGCCAGCTGCACCCCACTAGGCAGAGAGAACCACAAACGCCCCCAGGGCTGGAAACCACCGGGAGAACTGGCCTTGGGAGGTGCAAATGACGTGGGGGAGGCGAGTCTAATGTAAACTGTAAAGTGCTGGAGAGGCGGGGTCATTGCTGATATTCCAGAACCTACTCATTGGTCATTTCCAGCCGCTGGGAAACGGATCTTGGACTTGAGTTTTACCTTCCGGATGACCCTGAGACGCCCTCTTGTGGGCATCAGTGGTAGTGAGTGGCAGGTTTTCCAACGTGGCTCTCTCATTTGCCCGTGGAGCCTTGCTTTTCTTTTGCTCTTTTCCTTTCTTTCCTTTACGTTTCTTTTCTCTTCCGGTGCTCTTTTATTCAGTGCCACAATTCTTATGAAGATGATATCCCCAAATACCACTTTTCTGTTCTCCAAAGTGTTAAAAGATGAAGATCAAATCTCATATGGATCCTACCTTTAAAAAAATTAATGTATGTTTGCTTTTTGAAAACCATTGTACAAAATTTTGAAAATTCCAAAAAGCACAAGCAAGCCAGTAAAACTCGAGAGTAAGCTTTCTAACTCAACCTAGCGAGCAGCCGGAGAAAGGAATGAGGGTACAGTCTTCCTGAGTCACCAAGTGTTGATACGAGCATTTGCGCAAAACATGTTGGCAATATGAGCTCAATTCTGAGCTCGTGAAGGAGGGTGGGCATCTGGGCTCAGGAACTGAATGAGACAAACCTCTTAGTCGCATAACTGAGGATTCTATCTGAGCCTCTCTCCCCACACCCCTCTTTTTCTTCCTACAGAGACCCGTGCAGTTAGTGCAAAGGATGGAATGAGCTCTGGAGTGTTCCATTCACTCATCTGTTCATTCAAGGATTCATTCAACAATGCTCAATGATCATCTCTTGTAGGCCAGACCCTGTGCTGGCACCCGGAGATACAAAGCCTAAAACACGGTCCCTGCTACTCAGAACTCATAGTCTAGACTGGGCACAGTTAGATGAACAGGTGATTACCAAGCATGCTCTGATGAAGGAAGCACAGGGTACTATGGGGTACTATGGGGTACTGGGGGCTAATCCTGGATCCACCACTCCTCAGGTATGTGGACAAGCCACACCCCCCTCTGAAGTTCAGTTTCTCCATCTGTAAAATGGGGATAACAGGACCAGCCTCATCACATTATGGCGGCAGTTGAATGAACACGAAGTACATGCATGAAACGCATAGCACACAGAGCAGGTACTTACTAAATACTCCTCTCCATCCATGCTAAATTCTTTCTTCAGACTCTAGAGACCAAATCTGACCAGGATCACTTATGACAGTCTGGATGCCTGTTGGACTTTTGGGAACATCACAAAATTTTTTACGTAGTCAATGCCAGAAAGGGTGGCCTAGAAATCATCCAGCCAAATCTCCTTATTTTAGAGAAGAGGAAACAGGGCCCAGAGAGGAGAAGAGATTGATCCAAGGTCACACAGAAGATCTGGAGAGCCTCTAGGCTTGGTCATTAAGGTTCCAGTCTCTGCAGGGAGAAGGGAGATTCCCTGCACTTGAATCCAAGGCTCCACAACTTACTGGGTTGGGCAAGTTAGTTCAACTCTCCTTGTCTCGGTACCTCCATCTATAAAGTGGGCATAAGAACAACCTCCTTCCTAGAGTGTGTGGGAGGATTACATCAACCAACTCCCAATTCAATGCTCCATCTACCATACCTAGAATTCATGCAGCTCACAATTTTAGGAAAGCAAGTATTTATTCAGAATCTGTACATTTTGCATCCAGAATCCATGGGTCAGGACTTGGCTCAAGTTCTCCCCTAAATGTAAAGGCCTCTTGGTAGAGCCTTAGGCAAGAGGAAACATGTTTCTATTCCAAGCAACAGAGAAGTAAATTATGATCAAAGAGAGTTAAGATCAAAAGCAGTGCCACCCACTTCTCCCTCAGATTAACCTTGCTGTACATCAATTCAATGAACATGGCTGGGTCACATTTTAAGAAAACAGGCTGCTTCTTGGTCACTAATAGTCAATTGCCTCTCTTGGCATGCCCAAGATGAATTAGAATGGTTTAAGGTCAAACACAAAGTACGAACAATTGCATCAAAACATCAGATTAAATAAAAATAAAAATAAGCAAACATCAGAATAAGTTAGCATCTGGGTGAACTCTTGCTAATGGTGGCCACCCCTCAACCTTTCCTCTTTTCCTTCAAAAATAGCTATATGCTCAGAAGCCTTTCAGGGGTCACCCAAATAGAAAAGCAATCCCTCGAGATTGGTTGCAAACTCCAGTTTATCCATTTCTCTTTCAATATCACAATGGAAAATCACCAAGGCCACATGGAGATCTGTAATGATTTTCTGTACACTCGTGTAAACAAAAGAACATACAATTTCCCTTCTCTCCCCAGTGGAGTGTTTTATTTTTTATTTTTCCAGTTTAGGGGAAATGCTAAGATGATTTAGGGGGTTGCTGAAATGTCTGAAAATCAAGGATACAATAGTAAAGGAAGAAGCCCATTGAAGGGGCTGTGTTTGTGGTGGAGCCAGTTGTTTTATTTCATTATAAGGTTTCTATGTTTTCAGGAAGCAAGAGCAAAAGGGAAGGGAGAAGTGGAAAATTCCAGAAAGTGATGGATGTCAGGCTCTCATAGAGATCGAGAGCACCCATTTCAGGCTCATAGGGCAGTCCATATGCCCAAATGATCGACTTACAGACTATTTT
>NW_016838508.1:0-933 GCF_001698545.2 Rhinopithecus bieti | reverse complement strand
TATTTATCCCAAGCCAGTCTGGATAGGCTTGTGTTCCTGAATACTGAGAGTTCTCTGAGTAAATGCTATCTCTAGATAATTTTATCCTATGTCATAGGTTTAAATCTTACCCAAATGCTGGTTATTTCTAAACTAACACATCCAGCTTTGACCTCCCATCTGTGTGCAGATTCAGATACCTGACTGCCAAATTAACGCCTCTCCTGGGATATCTGAGAAGCATTCTGAATTTAACCACTCCAAACAGAAACTTTGATTCCTCCCTGCCCCAAATATGATGCTTCCTCTCACTTCCAATCTTAGTGGAAATATCATCTCTAACTATCCAGTGGCTCAGGCCCTCAATTTAAAAATCAGCCTGGATTCCCTATTTCTAACACACTCCACGTCCATTCCATTGGCAAAGCCTGTCAACTTTTTCTTCACAACACATCCTAAATCGAGTCCTCACCTTTTTTGTAGCTACTACCCCAGGCCATGCTTCCATTATCTCTCTTCTAAATTACTGCAGTCACTTCTGACTGTTCCCTCTACTTCCATTACTATTTTTTTTCACCACCTCAATCCCTGGCTATTTTCCAAACAAGAGCCAGAATGATTCTTTCAAAAACATAGATCAGATCACATCATTTACTGCTCAAATTCTATAACAGATTTTCATCACATGAAACAAATCCATAAGTCTTCACCATTGTCTCCCAGGCCACAGGGAATCTAGGCCCTGCTTATCTTTTGTGTCTGTTACTTACTACTTTTCCCTCTGCCACTCTATATCACTTTTGCACTATTTTTCTTGCCGTTTATTAAACCTCCCAGCTCTTGTGGCCTTAAGGCTTCTGCTTGGCTATTCCCTCTTGCCCCAGATATTGCTGTGGTTCTTTCATCATTTCTTTCACTTCTGAACCTTCTCTCCAACAATACTCTCTCTACACA
>NW_016838507.1:0-870 GCF_001698545.2 Rhinopithecus bieti | reverse complement strand
AAAGAAAGGAACAAAGAAAAGAAAGAAAAGGAAAGAAAGAAAGAAAGAAAAGAAAGAAAAGGAAAGAAAAGAAAGAGAAAGAAAAAACAGATATAAGAATAGTATGATAAAAGTATAGGAGGCTGCAGTTGAATATGGCTTTAGTTCTCATTTTGAACATTAGTGTAACAGCCACGGTAGATTAATGGCTTCCCTACTTTTTTTTTTTTTAACAATATTACTGATTACATTACGCATATTTTTCTTTCATATCTCTTACATCTTATTCCATGAAATAAGTACTTTTTTTCTGCCCTTTCTTCCTGCTGAATGTTTAGTCACACTTCAAAATGCAGGTAAGATGTTAGCTTCATCAGCACTTACTGTTACAACTTTTTCTTCCTCTTCCAATATATAGCTAATTATATACAATCTTACTATAGAATTTATTATGTTATTGCAATCTGATTATTAAATAAACTCGATTTAGTGAGATGAAAGCAGAAAACATAGCTATTCACTTTATCCACTAATTTTCAAATTCCCACACCCAGAGGTTAGTTTCAGAAAATCATAGAATTGCCATTGTGTTCAGGTACTGAGTATCTCACCTTTAAGTAATAAAAAAGCATTATCTGACACTGTTTTAAAACTATATTTGGAAATACCAAGAATTTAATAGCCAAGATAATTTTGAAAAAGAACAAAGTTTGAGGATTTACATGATTAAATATCAAAACTTACTATAAAGCTAAAGTAAATCAAACAGTAAGGTATTAGAACAAGCATGGACACATAGAATAATAAAACAGAAAATAGATCAGAAACAGACATTTCTATACATAGCCACTGATTTTTGACAAAAGTCCTACTACAATTTAGTGTGTAGAA
>NW_016838506.1:0-1826 GCF_001698545.2 Rhinopithecus bieti | reverse complement strand
TCTGAGAGCCTCCAGCCTCCAGGCTCCTCCCTGAGAACCCAGATGACCCTGATTCCATCCATTTCTACCATGCCTGGGAGCTACAGCTGCATTTCTGCTGGCTGCTGCAAGGCTGGAGGTGGCCGTGAGCATTTTGAACATCTGGCGTGCCGTGTGGCCGCATCTGAGTCCAAGGCACTCTGTCCCCGACAGTCCCGCTTGAGATCCTTACCTGCCCAGAGTCCATGGCTTCAGCCAGCCTCTCGGGGCTCAGCTCCAAGGAGGCTCCTGGCCTTCTGACCCATGAGGCTAGCTCCTTCTGAAATGGGGTGGTAGGTGGGGTGGTTTGCGGAGCCCGGTGGGCAGCCGTGCCCTCCTGGCACCATCTTTGCACTCCTTACACAGAGCCGAGCGCTGGTCAGCGCCGTCACCTTCAGCTGCATGAGGCTGGCCTCAGCCAGGCTGGGGGGCTCCAGGAGGTCCCGCGACAGGTCCACACACCGCAGCATAGCGCCGAGGTTCCCCTCATACCAGACCTCACTGCCCAGCCAGCAGGCGTCAGGTCCCGACCTGCGAAGCCCCTTCCTGCGTCCTCCCAGCCTCCCTGGGCCCTGGCTCCCTACTCACCTGCTCTTGGCAGCAGAGTCCGGCTCCTCCTCAGTGGGCACTGCCAGCAGTGGTCGGAGGCTGAGGGTCCGCAGCTGCTGCACGCAGCCCCTCACCTCCTCTGCCGTCTCACCAGCCACAAACTGCCCATAAACGGATGCTCGGAGAAAGGCGCCTGAGAGCCGGGAGCCCAGGAGGAGTCCCTGAGACCAGGCCTGGAGCTGGGTGACAGAGAGCGAGGGCTCAGCGCCAGGCTATGGGGAGCCTCCAGGCTGGTCCTCGGGATCACTGCTCACCATCAGCCCGTGAGTGACCAGTGGGGGCCAGGCACACAGCCGGAGAACCAGCAAGGCCCGTGTCAGCTCTCCTGTGCCCTTGAGTTGGAAGGCACCACCATCAAAGCTCAGGGGCTGCCAGCCCCTCGCCAGGGGACCAGCTTGGGAACAGAGCAGGTAACAGGTCCGGAGCATCCTGGGTCCCTGGCTGCCTCCACACCAGGGAAGGTGCCCTGGAGGCAGCAGGTTCACCAACTGCCCCTTGCTCAGACTGGGGGCAGTGACTGATTAACTGGGCAAAGCCTCAGGATCACAGGCTCCTTGAGGGCAATTAATTATTAACAAATGGGGACAGAGTTCAGAGTAATGGTAACGGGAGGCGAACCCCAATAACAGCCCCAACAATCCTCAGCACAACAGCCTGCACTTACTAGGTAATCACCACCTGCTGGGGAAAACAGGGGCTCTAGAGCAAAGATCCCTGGGTTCAGGACATTGGGCTTTGTGATCCAGGATGAGCTACTTAACGGCTTTTGTAGCAATTGCTTCCTCCACCTCCCAAGTAGCTGGGAGGGTGATTTTTAATTGTTTTTTTGGTAGAGACAAAGTCTCACTGTGTTACCCAGGCTGGTCTTGAACCCCTGGACTCAAGCAGTCCTCCCACCTCGGCCTCCCAAAGTGCTGGGATTTCAGGCATGAGCCACGGCACCCGGCTCTCACATTGTAAGTCTTTTTTTAAAGCTATAACCTATGTTCATACATTCCTGAACGTACATTTCACCAAAAAAGTTAAAAACATTAATCATAATATCAGCTTCCCAGAGCTGTTGTGCAGATCCAATTAATGGACACATACAACCTGGTACGCAATCTGTGTTCAGTAAGCACTGGCTGTGGTCATTAAGTGCTGTGTGTATACAATCTCATTGATGCTTGTCTTCATGATGAAGCATGTACCATTAATCA
>NW_016838505.1:0-681 GCF_001698545.2 Rhinopithecus bieti | reverse complement strand
CAATTTACTACAGCCAGCATAGCCAAAATAAAGTCAATGGGGTTTTTGGCCGCCCAGCTTGTTGAACAGCCTCTTCAGCTTCTTGAGTGAGCCTTTTCAGCTGTCCCCATGTTGGAGGCTCTGCACATTGAGTTCCGAAGGTGAATGTTCTTTGAGCACGCAGATTCAGCTCCTGAAATTCCTTCAGCAACTCTTCGGATCGGTTCCTCTTCGCCATGGCACTGTTTTAACCATCGAGGTGGAAACCACTCGTCTCCGGCACCTGTACGGACAAGAGCATAGCCTCGGCCCCATTGTAAAACTTTTCCTTTTAAATATTGTCCTTGTAATGAAGGATAATACACCCATAGATTACTATTTTGTGGCTTTTCTAAAGGCTGTTGAAAATGTTTCACCACTGCAGACTGCTGTAATTGGTGCCAATGGTTGAGAAAATTTAAAGTAAATAAAGCTTTAGAATTTGGTGTTTTGGGGAATCTCGCCCATCTCCCCCCTTTTGATTTTGAAAGTTGTAATTTTAAAGTTGCATTGGCTCGTTCAATAATAGCTTGACCTTGACTATCAAACGAAATACCTGTTGTATGAATAATGTGATATAAAGAAAGGCGGCCAATTTACGAGAGCAATAAGCAGGGGCGTTATCAGTTTTTAATTCAGCGGGAACACCCATAACTGCAAAGC
>NW_016838504.1:0-680 GCF_001698545.2 Rhinopithecus bieti | reverse complement strand
AAAGTCGCTCCGGCGTTCTCGGGCGAGGTTCCTAGGTCCGCACACGAGCAGGGGCCAAGGAAGTTCGCGCCGCGCGCCCGCCGGGAGCGGCTTTTATGTCCTGGTCCCGGGAGTGGGAGGGCAGTGGGCAGGACATAGGCGGGTCGGGGGCGGGGCGGTAGGTGCGGCTAGGTACGTTTCAGTTTTCTTCGTCAGAGGTCAGACTGCACCTGCGCAGTCGACCTGTGCCTTTCCCGGGCACAGGAAAGTTAACAATGAAGAACCCGGAAATGTGCCATTTTAGTCCCTTTGTTCTTTTTGTTCCCTCCCTTCCTCCAGACAGTCCAACTTTTTATTGATTATAGTGATGGGGCGTCGTTGTCTGTCTAGCTGCTTCCTGCTGTTAGGGGTCGTTGTTATAAGGGCCTATGGTTGGCACCTGGACATAGGGATGTAGGAGCATCTGGTTGAAGGTGACACGGGTGATCTCTTGAACTTTGGCTCAGAGAAATTTGATTAAAACAGGAGCGAAACATAAGACATGACAGAGGATTAGTACGGGAATTAGGAATGGGAGCATCTGCTGTATTATGGGCAGCAGCCATACTGGTGGTCCGGGGGGTGAAGAGGGTATTGTAGGTTTTTAATTCTGCTTTAATCCTGTTTAGGGTTTGGATGTTAATGTCTACTAGGCCTGACTC
>NW_016838503.1:0-682 GCF_001698545.2 Rhinopithecus bieti | reverse complement strand
AGAGGGATTCACAGATCACAAAGAATTTTCCCAGAAAGCTTTTTTCACGTTTTGAACTGATGATATTTCCTTTGTCAGCGTAGACCACAATGCGATCCAAAGAAGTCCTCTCAGGTTCCTCAAAAACAGTGATAATGGAGTGCTGTATGAAACATAAGTGTTACTCTGTGAGATGAATTCACACATCACCAAGAAGTTTCTACGAAAGCTTCTTTCTAGTTTTCATCTGAGGATATTTCCTTTGTCACGGCAAGCTTCATTGCGTTCAGAAGTATCCCATTGCAGATTTGAAGAAAACTGTGTTAGCAAACTGAACACTGAAGAGAAACGAGTAACTCTGTGAGTTGCATTCACACATCGAAATGCAGTTTCTCAGAAGGCTTCTTTCCAGTTTTGATCTGAGGATATTTCCTTTTTCACCATAGCCTTAAATGCGCTCCTCAGTATTACATTGCAGAACACAAGATAACAGAGTTAGCAAAGTGTTCCAAGAAGGGAAGTGTGGGACTATCTGTGATGAAGTCACACTTCAGAAAGCAATTTCTCAGTAGGCTTCTGTCCGGTTATCATCTGACGATATTTCCTTTTTCACCTTGGGCCCGTATGGGCTCCAAAATCTCACTTTGCAGATTCGACGAAAAGAGTGTCAGGAAACTGCTTCCTGAGAACTCAGCTGTAACTC
>NW_016838502.1:0-1917 GCF_001698545.2 Rhinopithecus bieti | reverse complement strand
GGTTCTTCTTCGTGATACGGAAAAACCAGGAAAAGGGGAATTGGGTGTGCAACAGACTCCAAGTGAATTCGAATCCTTTCACTGCGGATTCTGTCGGGGGCATGGGGATGATTCTTGTGGTGAAGACATGGAAGCCAATGCTCAGGAGCTGGGAGACGAAACGTGACCTGCCGAAAGTACTGCAGTGACTGAGAGCAACGAGAGGTTAGAGCGCACAGCAGTTTCAGGAGCTGCAGAAAATTGCTCTGGAGGCTTTGGTTCTGTGTTTACTGTGTGAAGAGGCAGGATGGATACATTAGGTGATCAGAAAAGCCTTAGGCTCACTCTGCAGTTCGCAAAGCGCTCTGGGAGGAGCACAGGCTCTACTGCAGTACCTGGACGGCTTCCTCATGCAGTTCTGTATTTCTCTGCCTGGGCAGAAGATGGTGCTATGCTTACACAGGATGAATATTGTCATGCTGGAAGTTTAGCTGATGCTGAAGTGAAAACTGCAGAATCATGAGTTAACTTTAAAGAAGCAAAGTTGAAGGGTCTTCCTTTGCAAGGTAGCTTGGGCTTGAGCTACATTCATTCAATGTCTTTGGTTCCCAGGGATACAAAATCTAGTAGTGTTTTTATATCTGGAGTCTCAATCCCAGATGCTGCCTCTGAAGAAGATGAAGACGACTGGGAATCCAACAAAATTATGGTAAGCACAGGTGATCTTGGACATGTAACAAGGATCTCTAGTCCACAGGTTGAAGAGGGCGACAGTCGTTTTCTTGCAAATGAAGTTTTACAGGAGGATTATACCCAGCTACCAAAAGAGATATTTTTTCGCTTGCCCTCACAGTGGTACATGCTGCTGGTGCTGAACCTCTTCCCAGAAATGGAGACCAGTGCATGAATTCACACAGGCTAGATTACCTTGATACCACAAGTGCTTTCCTGAGAGTTTACAGAGTTGGTAAAAGTTATGATTCCTCCAGATCCAGAGAGGGGACCTTCAGCCATGGCCCTGGTAAGCATTCAGTACTGTTGTCTGCTTCTAGAAGGAGGGCAGAACGGTAACAAATAGAATTGAAGCCTGGAAAGTTCAAAAATTTACTTTTAGAATAATAACTCAAGGAAGCACAGATGGCAGAGGCTGCAGCTGAAGTAGAGCACTCTGCTGGCGGGAAAGCCACATGTCCCACACCCAGAGTAATGAGTCATTCAGCCTATTAGAAGGCACATGAGCTGCTCCATCAACCTTCCTGCATACTGACCTACTCATGTCCCACCTCCTCCAGAAACTGTGACAGGAGGAAGCTAGGTTGAAATCATTGCTGGAATCCCAGTTCTAAGTACTTTCACTATTGGTGTCAGTAGTGTTACCACTTGGGACTTTTATTTGTGAATTACAGTTGAAAGCTGCATTTTTACCTATGTCAGGCTTTTGTCTGATCTTACCAGTCTTTCTTCTGTAGGATACCAGTCACTGTTGGATATTACACCATCCTGTCCAGGAATAGCCACTGTGGTGGTGTGCTGGTTATAGCTTGCTGTTGCTTGGTAATACAAGATATCTTTCCCTGTAGTGACTTGTAAGAAGAACTCAAGGGCATTGTTACAAAAATATTCTCCCTTCAAAAAGGGAAAAGCTAAAAGACTCATTACTACTCAGCCTTCAATACACCTGTGTGTCAATCTTATATTTATTTTTTAATAAAAAACTGTAAAATATACTTTTATATCCAACTGTTAGTGCTTTGTATACACTGCATGAAGCCTGAGATGGTAATTCTGTGGAAGCATTACCTTGGGAATTTACTGTCTTTGCTGTAAACTTGTAGAGTTAAACAAGCATTGTAGTTCATAGGCATTCTCTTTGAAACAATTATGTGAAATGTACAGCTGTTCTTGAGGAACTTTGAAGCTAGTGCATTGAAAAATCTC
>NW_016838501.1:0-2582 GCF_001698545.2 Rhinopithecus bieti | reverse complement strand
AGTAACTACCAATTCATTTATTTTCATAATTTAGCTACATAGGATCATATGAGTTGCATTCTTCCTTTTCTTATCCATTTTATAGATTCTCAAAATTATGCCTTCTACCTAGTGAGAGAGAAAAAAAGCTGCTTGAAGATATCTGACATAAAGTTATAGAATCTTTCATTAGAAACAGATGGTGTGAGGAAAGTGTTATGTTTCATATCTGGGTATAATAGAAGTGAAGGTGTGCATCCAGGTTTCCTCAAAATATGTAAAATGTATCTAAGGACCTCCTTTCCTTCTTTGAAGCAAGACTAGGGGAGGTAAAACTTTTCATGCTCTGCCTCATTTCACTCTGAGGAAACACCTCCTGATGGATGTGGCAGAGTTTGTTTCATATTCCATCTGGTGTTCATTAATTTCTGAGAGCGTTAATGATGACTCGAAAGCCATTTTGCAAAACAGTAAAGTAGAATATAGTCCACAGAATATTTAAAGTTCTACACATTTATTTTATTCTGCCAATTTTGAACAGGTTGATCTATTATGGTTTTGGCTATTCGTCTCATATGACTGACTCTCACTCTTATGACTTTCACAACTTCATGCTAACTGATGAAAAGGTGCTTAATTAAATGTGTGCTTGGTAATTAGAGAGTTTTCATAAGCAAGTACAGATGGAGCAAATGTAATTGAATGGAGGAACACAGCAATTCAGTGAGCTTTTATATAGATGTGGAATAGTATAAGTAAGATAGTAGGAGGAGATCTTTGTAGAAGTTTAACAGCAGAAGCTTTTATATCCCTCCCTAAAATTTAACAGTTTTGACCTATTCAGATTTATACTCAACTCAAGAGGAGATGCCCTAATACATGGGGCAATTAGTAGGAAGAGCATATGGCCTAGTTTCCCTGGGACCATCTTAGGAAACACCTTATAGCAGATGTTGTTGGTTTCCATCTACGACACATTGGGTGTTCACATTCAAGTCTATGTCTAAGACATCCCAACATAAGCACTTGTGACTCTGTCTATAAGGCTTCCTCTAGGCTCAAAAGAATGGCAGGCCAGAATTGTGTAGTTGTTTGTGCTCTTGAGAATGGCCCTTAGATGATAAAAGATGGAAGTTGAGGGATAAATAGCCCAGTTTCTTATCTCCTTGGGGATACATCTGGGTTATGTTCTAGATCAATTTTCAGAGTTTTCAGCAGGATTGAGTCCTTGTTACCCACAGTGGTAACTGACTTGATACATAACTATTATTGTGTTTTCTCCTTTTCTTGCCTTAGTTCCTCACTCTCATGCTTGTGCTTCCCGGGATAGTCTCCCAAATAAATGGCTTGTACTCAAATTCTTGCCCTCAAGTCTGCACCTGGGGAAGACAGCCCAATGCTTGCTATTGCTGGGTAATTCTGAAGTTTCCTTTGTCTCTCAAAATTTCTCAGCTTAGATATAAAGTAAATAGCATTCTAATCATTACATATCAGGATACACTCTTGCTAGACTCATCTAAAACTGTAGACAATTTTGTCCTCATTATTTCAAGATTTAGTTTTGAGTCAACAGTTTCAAATAGTGTTTTACTTCCTCTTTTGCAGTCTTACAGGAGACAGATAACTAGAGTATTCCAACACCCACAGACACCTCCAGGGAGTTCAACTTATTTCTCTCTGTGCATTTCCATAACATTTTATTCATACATCTGTGAATTGCCTGCTTAGCAAAATTACAATGACAATTTGCATAACTGTCTTTTCTATGAGGTTGTAGGTTTCTCTGGTTATGAGGACCTTAGTTTATTTATCTTTTATTTTCCACAGTATAAATAAGTGCCTGACATCTTTAAGTGATATCTACTCAATGAGTGAGTAAGTAAATCAACGAATAAATGAACTGCATGCATAAATTCTAGGGTCTATTCCCTTTGAAATTAGGTCTGGATTTCTGAATCCAGAAAGGATATTTACTGGGTGATATGGTTTGGCTCTGTGAGCCCACCCAAATCTCATGTGGAATTGTAATCCCCACATGTCCGGAGAGGGTCTGGGTGGGAGTTGACTGGATCATGGGGTGGATTTCTAGCATGCTGTTTTCATGACAATGAGTGAGTTCTCATGAAATCTGATGGTTTAAAAGTGTGGCACGTCTCCTCCCTTACACATTCTCTCTCCTGATACTTTGTGAAGAAGGTGTTTGCTTACCCTTTGCCATCCACCATGATTGTAAGTTTCTTGAGGCCTTCCAGTCATACTTCCTGTTAAGCATGCAGAATTGAGTCAATTAAACCTCTTTTCTTCATAAATTACCCAGCCTCAGGGAGTTCTTTACAACAGTGTGAAAACACACTAATACAGAAAATTGGTACTGGGAGAGTGGGCAGTGCTATAAAGATACCTGAAAATGTGGAAATGACTTTGGAACTGGGTAACAGGCAGAGGTTGAATCAGTTTGGAGGGCTCAGAAGACAGGAAGATGTGGGAGAGTTTGGAACTTCCTAGAGACTTGTTGAATGGTTTTAACCAAAATGCTGATAGCAATATGGACCACAAAATTCAGGCTGAGGTGGTCTCAGACAGAGATGAGGAACTTATTGGGA
>NW_016838500.1:0-810 GCF_001698545.2 Rhinopithecus bieti | reverse complement strand
ATATCTGAGTATATTTCCTTTTAACCATGGGCCCCTATGGGCTCCCAAATCTCAATTTGCAAATTTCACGAAAAAAGTGCTTGCCAACTGCTTCCTGAGAACTAAGCTGTAATTCTGTGAGAGGAATTCACAGATCACAATGAAGTTTCTCAGAGAGCTTCTTTCACGTTTTGAACTGATGATATTTCCTTTATCAGCCTAGGCCTCAATGTGGTAAATAGAAGTCCTTCTCAGGTTCTCAATAACAGTTATAATGGACTGCTGCAGGAAACATAAGTGTAACTCTGTGAGATGAATTGACACATTACCAAGAAATTTCTATGAAAGCTTCTTTCTAGTTTTCATCTGAGGATATTTCCTTTGTCATCGTCAGCTTCGGTGCGTTCAGAAGTATCCCATTGCAGATTTCCAGAAAACTGTGTTAGCACACTGAACCCTGAAGAGAAAGGTGCAACTCAGTGAGCTGCATTAACACATCGCAATGCAGTTTCTACGAAGGCGTCTTTCCACTTCTCATCTGAGGATATTTCATTTTCACCATAGCCCTCAATGAGCTCCCAACTATCACTTTGCAGAACACAAGATAACAGAGTTAGCAAACTGTTACAAGACGTGAAGTGTGGAACTCTGTGTGATGAAATCACACGTCAGAAAGCAATCTCTCAGAAAGCTTCTCCCTAGTTATTATCTGACGATATTTCCTTTTTCAGCGTGGGCCCGTATGTGCTTCCAAATCTCACTTTGCACTTTCCACGAAAAGAGTGTTAGCAAACTGATTCCTGAGAACTAAGCTTTAAACCTGTGAGAGGA
>NW_016838499.1:0-2899 GCF_001698545.2 Rhinopithecus bieti | reverse complement strand
CTTGAGGTCAGGAGTTCGAGACCAGCCTGGCCAACATGGCAAAGCCCTGTCTCTACTAAAAGTACAAAAATTAGCTGGGTGTGGTGACGGGCACCTGTTATCCCAGCTACTCCAGAGGCTGAGGCAGGAGAATCGCTTGAACCCAGGAGGCAGAGGTTGCAGTGAGCCAAGATTGTGCCACTGCATACACAGCAGTGAGACAAAAAAAAAGAAAGAAAAACCCACAAAACAACTTTTAGAGGTCAAAAAGAAACCGTTAATAAACACATGAAAAGCTGCAAAACTCCACTGACAAAGAATTTATACAATAAAATGAACTGTTTTTAACCTATCAGAAAAAATTAAAAGCTTTCTAACGATGTTGGTGGAGGTGCAGGGAAATGGACACTCTCATCAGTATTATTTCTCAATATTTATCAAATTCTAACATATGCAAGCCTCATAATCAGCAGTCCAAATTCAAATATTTTATACTATAGAAATACTTAGAATAAGTGTACCAAGATACAGAAACGAGGATGTTCAATCCTCACAACATTGGGCTTTTTTATGACAAAAGTTATATATAATCTAAACTTTCATTGATATGGGAAAGGCTAACCACATGGCAGTCACGCATGACGGTCAACAATAAAATCCTAATACCATTATAAAGTATAATGAAGATCAAGGCAGAGGCCCAAGACACACTATTAAATACAAGTAACAAGCTGCAGATAAGAAGAATACTACAATTCTATTTTTAAAAAATACTGTGTTTCTATATGTGTTTTCTAAAACAAATCATACAAAGCTACTTACTTACACTCAGCACCCAGAGGAGCAGATCTAAGAGAGGGGAGTATTCCCTCTCTTTTTGATACACTGGTTTTTCAGAAGGTATTACTACTAGCCCCTGCTATTATTATTTTTGCGATTTAACCCAGAACCCTCTGCCCATACACAACAGGCCTGTCACTTTCAAATATGTAATCAATACATAAGACTTCCATATTCTGAGTAATTATCTTCCATCCACTGGCCCCCGCGAGTCTGTCGCTTCCACATTACACCCTCTGCAATATATGAAGACAGTTGCCACATACCCTTCAATCTTCTATTATCCAATTAAATATCCCAAGTCCCTTCATGCGCTCCTTATGAGAATAGTGTCCAGGGTTTGCCATTCATTCTTTTTTAGAATGCCAAGACACATTTTCCTGGGCTCCTTCTGTCCAGAACAATATAGAATGGGTCTATCATCCCCTTTATTTTGCAAACAATTTCAACAGATGCACCTAGGAGCTTAATTAGCTCTTCTGATAACCATACACAGCTGTTTATTAAAAATACAAGCATGGAGTATGGGGTTTATGGAAATTCTCTCTACTGTCTTCACAATTTTTCTATAAATCTAAAACTATTCTATAACGTAGAAGTCACAAAATAAAATCAAATATTCTATTTACAAATATAAAATGTAACTTGAAAACTACTATTAGGTACTATGCTCACTACCTGGGTACAATATACCCATGTAACAAGCCTGTACATGTGCCCCCTGTATCTAAAATAAAAGTTGAACATTAAAAAACATGTCATTTGAGATATTTCCCTCAGAAGGAAATTTTCTTCACAATGTAATTCTTGAGTCCTGTAGCAATTTACTTATGTGTGACTGATATGATACATTTTGCTGGCATCTGCTTATGCTAGTGACATCACTAAAACCATCCAAAAATGTTCTACAATAAATATTTTTAACAATAAGTTTAGAAGAAAATTCATAAATATTCAGGAACACAAATAATTATATCCCCTCTGAAAGTTAAAAAAGAAAGAAAAAGAAAAGCCTGACCAACATGGTGAAACTCCCTCTCTACAAAAAAATACAAAAATTAGCTGGGCATGGTGATGTACACCTGTAGTCCCAGTTGCTTGGCAGAGCTGAGATGAGATGATCGCTTCAGGCCAGGATGTCCAGGTTGCAGTGAGCAGAGATCATGCCACTGCACTCCAGCCTGGGTGACAGAGCAAGACTCTGTCAAAAGAAAGAAGAGAGAAGAGAGGAGGAGAGGGGAGGAGAAGGGAGAGAAGGAAGGGAGGAATTCCAAAAATAAATCTTTAGCTTACTGACTTTAAATTCTAACGATATATTATCATTTATCAATTTAAACTTTGAGTTAGTTCACAAATATAAATATCTCCAAAACAAGTCCAAATACATATAAGAAATCTGTAAGAATAATATTTTAGGAAATCATTGAAGTTTGGTTCATATCTCCTTCCTTAATCATAATGCTAAAGTTTAATGCATATTCATTTGAAAATTAATGTTATAGTAAGTTATTTAATAATTGAATACAGTATGTTTTAAAACAATGATGATATAATTACCTTAGATAAATGTTTGTAGCTAAAACACCCGAAATATCACAAACAGTCTGTGAATAGAATCAAATCAATGCAACTTTTCTAAGGAATACTGCAAGAGTTAAAGAAAGAAATTGATTCATTAATGTAAACACTCCGCCAAGGAAAGAAGTATTTTTTAATGTTTAAGAGAGTCCTCAGGAATGGGACGGTCATACTATATATGCCTTCCTTTTCTCCTTCTGAGAAGTGACTTCACATGATTGAAAACTAAATGACCATCAGAAGTATCCTTGGGGTGAAAATAAGCCACAGTAGGACAAATAAAGACTGAGGGGTTTATAAGAAAGCAGAAAGGAAGGAATGAAACTTGGCTGGCTGCAGGGATGAGAGAGAGAGAGAGAGTGTGTGTGTGAGAGACAGAGAGAGTGTGTGTGTGTGTCTGTGTGTGAGAGAGAGTATGTATGTGTGTGTATGAAACTTGGCCGGCTACAGGGATTAGTGTGTGTGTGTGTGTGTGTATGTGTGTATGAAACTTGGCTGGCTG
>NW_016838498.1:0-3538 GCF_001698545.2 Rhinopithecus bieti | reverse complement strand
CACAAAGCAGTTATTCAGAAGGCTTCCTTCTGGTTTTTATCTGAGGATATATCCTTTTTCACTATAGGCATCAATGTGCTCCAAAATATCCCATTACAGATTCCTCAAAAAATGCGTTAGCAAACTGCTCCATGAAAGAAGGGTGTTGCTCTGTGAGATGAAATCACTTAACAGAAAGAACTTACTCAGAAAGCTTTTTTCTAGTAGTGATCTGAGGATATATCCTTGGTCACCATAGGCTTCAATGTGATCCAAAATATCCCTTCTTAGATTCCCCAAAAACAGTGTTACCAAACTGCTCCATGAAAAGGATATTTTATCTCTGTGAGATGAATTAACACTTCACAAGCAGTTTCTCTGGAGTTTTTTCTACTTTTTATCTGAGGATATTTCCTTTTTCACTATAGGCCTCAATGCACTCCGAAATATCCCTGTGCAGATTCCACGAAAACAGTGTTAGCAAACTGCTCCATGAAAACAAAGGTGTAAATCAGTGAGACGAATTCACAGATCACAACGAACTTTCTCAGAAAGCTTCTTTCTAAATTTTATCTGATGATACTCCCTTTGTCACCACAGGCATCAATGGGATCCAAAATATCTCTTCTCAGATTACCCCAAAACAGTGCTACCAAATTGAACCATGAAAGGAATCGTGTAACTCTGTGAGATGAATTCACGAATCACAAAGCAGTTTCTCACAAAGCTTCTTTGTAGTTTGTGTCTGAGGATACTTCGTTTGTCACCAAAAGCTTCATACGCTCCAAAATATCCCATTGCAGATTCCAAGAAAACAGGGTTAGTAAAGTGCTCAATGGAAAGAACAGTGTAACTCTGTGAGATGAATTCATTCATCACAAACTAGTTTCTCAGAAAGCTTCTTCATAGTTTTTATCAGGATATTTCATTTATCACCGTAGACCTCAATGTGCTCCCAAATATCCCCTTGGATATTCCATGAAAACAGTGTTAACAAACTGCTCCATGAAAAGGAAGCTGTAAGTCCATGGGATGAATTCATACATCACAAAGAGTTTCTTAGAAAGCTTCTTTCTTGTTTTATCTGAGGATATTTCTTTTGTCACCATAGTCTTCAATGCGATCCAAGATATCCCTTTTCAGATTCCCCAAAAACAGTGCAACCAAATTGCTCCATGAAAAGAGATGTGAGATGAATTCACAAATCAGAAAGCAATTTCTCAGAAAGTTCTTTTTGGTTTTTATCTGAATATATTTCCTCTGTCACCATGGGCCTCAATGTGATTAAAAATACCCCTTCTCAGATACTCCCAAAACAGTGCTACAAGACTTATCCATGAAAAGAATTGTGTAACTCTGTGAAATAAATTAAAATATCACAAAATGGCTTCTCGGAAAGCTTCTTTCTAGTTTTTATATGAGGGTATTTTCTTTTTCACCATTAGCTTAAAATGTGCTCCAAAATATCCCATTGCAGATTCCAAGAAAACAGTGTTAGCAAACTGCTCAATGAAAATAACAGTGTAACTCTGTGAGATGAATTCACACATCACAAAGCATTTCTCAGAGAGTTTCTTTCCAGTTTTTTCTGTGAGGATATTTCTTTTGTCACCATCAGTTTCAATGCTTTGTGAAACATCCCATTGCAGATTCCAAGAAAACAGTGTTAGCAAACTGCTCAATGAAAAGAACAGTGTAACTCTGTGAGATGAATTCACACATCACAAAATAGTTTCTCAGAAAGTTCTTTGTGTTTTTTTCCTGAGGATATTTCCTTTGTCGATATAGACTTTAAGGAATCCAAAATATCCTTTCTCAGATTCTCCAAAAGTAGTTCTACAAAACTGACACAGATGTATTAACACATCATAAAATTCTTTCTCAGAAAGAAAGCTTCTTTCTAGTTTTTATATGAGGGCATTTCCTTTGTCACCATCAGCTTAAAATGCGTTCTGAAATATCCCTTTGTAGATTCCAGGAAAAAAGGGTTAGTAAACTCCTCAATGAAAAGATCAGAGTAACTGTGTGATGAATTCACACATCACAAAGCGGTTCTTCAGATAACCTCTTCCTAGTTTTATCTGAGGATATTTCCTTTTCACCATAGGCCTCAATGCACTCCCAAATATCCCTTTGTATATTCCATGAAACGAGTGTCAGCAAACTGTTCCATTAAAAGAAAGGTATAACTCCGTTAGATGAATTTACTAATCCCAAAGAAGTTTGCAAGAAATCTTCTTTCTAGTATTTATCTGAGGATATTTCCTTTGTCACCATAGACTTCAACGCAATCCAAAATATCCCTTCTCAGATTCCCCAAAAACAGTGCTACCAAATTGCTCCATGAAAAGAAAGGTGTTACTCTGTGAAATGCATTCACAAATCAGAAAGCAATTTCTCAGAAAATTCTATTAGGTTTTCATCTGAGGATATTTCCTCTGTCACTGTAGACCTCAATGTGACTAAAAATATCCCTTCTCAGATTCCTCAAACACAGTGCGACCATACTGACCCATGAAAAGAATCGTGTAACACTCTGAGATGAATTTACACATCACAAAAAGGTTTCTCAGAAAGCTTCTTTCTAGTTTTTATATGAGCTGATTTTCATTGTCACCGTAAGCTTAAAATGCACTCCAAAATATCTCATTGTGGATTCCAAGAAAACAGTGTTAGAAAACTCCTCAATGAAAGAACAGTGTAACTCTGTGAGATGAATTCACACATCTCAAATCAGTTTCTCAGAGAGCTTCTTTCTAGTTTCTGTGTGATGGTATTTTCTTTGTCACCATCAATTTCAAGGCATTCGTAAATACCCTATTGCAGATTTCAAGAGAACAGTGTTGACAAACTGCTCAATGAAAAGAACAGTGTAACCCTGTGAGACGAATTCACACATCACAAAGCAGTTTCTCAGAAAGATCTTTTTGTTTTTTTTTTCTAGGGATACTTCCTTTGTTACCATAGGCTTCAATGTGATCCAAAATATCCCTATTCAGATACCCAAAAAACAGTGCTACAAAACTGACCCATGGAAAGAGTTGTGTAACTCTATGAGATGAATTAACACATCTCAAAATGGTTTCTCAGAAAATTTCTTTCTGGTTTTTATATGAGGGCATTTCCTTTGCCACCATAAGCATAAAATGTGTTCTGAAATATCCCATTGCAGATTCCAAAAAAAAAATAGAGTTTATAAACTGCTCAATGAAAAGAGCAGAGTAACTGTATGAGATGAATTCACACATCACAAATCAGTTTCTGTGATAGCTTCTTTCTAGTTTTTATCTGAGGATATTTCCTTTTTCACCATAGGCCCCAGTGCACTCCCGTTATCCCTTTGGAGATTCCACGAAAACAGTGTTAGCAAACTGCTCCATGAAGAGAAAGGGGGTAAATCTGTGAGATGAATTCACACATCACAAAGCAGTTTCTCAGAAAGCTTCTTTTCGGCTTTTGTCTGAAAATATATCTTTTGTCACTACAGGCTTAAATGTGCTCCTAAATTTCCTATTGCAGATTCCACGAAAACAGTGTTATCAAACTCTTCATGAGAAGA
>NW_016838497.1:0-3122 GCF_001698545.2 Rhinopithecus bieti | reverse complement strand
CACTCTGTGGGAAGGGAAAAGGGGAGTGCTATTTATGAACACAGCATAATACAGTAGGGTCTCATCTAATATTTGTTGGAAAAATTTTCAGCTGAGGAGAGCAAGCCTCACATAAGTCAGGTAACTTAATCTTCCGTAGTATCCAGTTGTGATTTACTGAGCAGTTACTATGTGCCAGGCAACATGCTAGGTGGTTCCTTATACATTATTTCATGAAATCCTTACAGCAATGCAAGGAGATAGGCATAACTACTCCATTATAAAAATTGTGGTAAAATAAACATAACATAAAATTTATTGTCTATGCTTAAGTATACATTTCAGTGGCATTAAGTACATTCACATTGTTGTGCAACCAATTTCCAGAATGCATTTCACCTTGTAAAACTAAAACTCTGTACCTCATTAAAGAACAGCTCCCCATTCCCCACCCTCCCCAGGCCCTGGCAGCCACCATTCCTGTCTGTCTCTCTGGATTTGACTACTCTAGGTGCCTTGGAAAAGTGGAATAATACAGCATTTGTCTTTTTGTCTGGTTTATTTTGCTCAGCCTCATCAATGTTCATTCTTGATGCAGCAGGTGTCAGAATCTCCTTCCTTTTCAAGGCTGAACACTATTCCACTGTCTGCATAGACAGCATTGTGTCGATGCGTCCATCCACCCATGGACACTTGGGTTGCTTCCACATTTGGTTATTGTGAATGATGCTGCTCTGAATATTGTTTGCAAGTATCTCTTCCAGGTTAGCCGCATTACACAAAGGAGCATAGAGAGATTCTCTGAGGAGGGATGACGTGCCCAGAGCTCAAAGCAAGGTCCTAGTAAAAATCGTCACCCAGTCTTCTAGACCCCAAAGGCAGAGCTACTCTCCTCACCCCACTGCCTTTCTTAGGACCTGCCTCCTGCTCCACTACACTGTGCCCACTCCCTGATATTGAACTTGCCTAGGCCTCTTGATCCCTGAAATTTCAGGGATGGGGACTGGTGGGCACAGTCACAGCCACCCACTTCTCTGTCCCCTATGCAGTTTCTGTACCAAATAATACATGGAATGACCTGCTTTCCTTTTCCACTCTTTCACCAGATGTGGATGAGGCACCTACTGTGTGCCAAGCATATGTGGGCACTGGATGAAGACCCCTGGGAAATGAGAAGATGTGAGCTCCTCAAGGCCAGAGGCATCCCTTTCACTGGTGGCTTCCCCTAGTGCCTAGGAGAGCACTGCACACAACAGGGGCCCTGATGATTCAAGCATCAATGTTTGATGAGTGAATGAAGAAGAACCAGGGAAGGAACAGGAGCCCAGAGGTCCATCCCCTTACTGGTGCTGTGCCCTGAGCAGACCCCTCCCATGTCAGGCAGGGAGGCCACCATGGTGTGGCCCTTCCCCAGAATATGTGTAGAGGTTTGCCAATGCCCTGGGAGGCAGCTGCACAGAGGCTGTCTCCCCCTTGCCCTGCAAATTGCTTTTATATCTGCTGACTCCAACTTCCAAGGCTTCCTGTCCCAATGGCCCTGGGCCTGGTTAAGAACTAGCTGGCTGCTGAGATGAAGAGGTAATTGTGAGGCTCTCTGGGTGGGGCAGTAGGGCCCTGAGGACAATCTCCTCTGATGGTGGAGAGGGAGAGAGGGTGGAGGTGGGGATGCTGACCCCCTAGGGAGTCAGTGACAGTGGTGGGGCCAGAGCTTGGGTCTGATATAAGCACAGGCAGCCTCCCTCCATGGAGGTGTTCAGCCCTGGCTTGCCAGGCACAGCCAAGTGTTCTGCAGCCCTGGGAAGGTGGTGGGACCAGCTGAACCCCTGGGCTGTGACTCTGAGCTCGGAAAGCTGGGCTTCAGGTTCAGGAGCTGTCAGCTGCATCAGGGACACTCTTCTTTGTTTGGATAAGGGGTGGACAATGGCATTTCTGCTGACCCCACATTGCACATGTGTGTTCTAAATCCCTCACTCTGAAGTCAGAAAGAGCTGGGTTTGGCCTCAGCCACTGATGGTTCTTGCTGTGTGACCTTGGACAAGTCACTGTCCTTCTCTGTGCCTCAACACCCCCATTTACATAGGGGGAGAATAATACCTCACTCTCAGGCTGTTGTGAAGCAGAGTTAATGGGTACATTGCCTCAGGCACATTGCAGGTGCTCAGAGTGTTGGTCCTTCCTTCCCTTTCTAGGTCTCCATTTCCTCACCTACACAGCAGAGAGCAACTCAGTCCTGATTATAAATAAGACAATAGGTGAATGCACTCAGCAAGTGGGGTGGGGGATGCATGGAGAAGCTTTTTGCAAGGGTGAAGAATGTGTGCTCTGAGCCCCGTGCTGAGGGGCAAGTGAGAAGACAGCAGGCCCAGGGACGGAGGCCTACAAAATGCCCCCTGCAGAGTGGGAGGAGCAGTGTCCTAAGGTGGTGAGGAGCAGCATCCCCAGTGCTTGCAGGAGGAGCAGGACTGCTTATGCTTGCTCAGGTGGGCGGAAGGCAAGGTTCTTAGGCATCTGGTGGGTGTCAGATGCTGCATCAGCATCATCTCCCTGAATTTAATCTTTCCATCATCCCTGAGAGTTGGGTATTACAGGAGCAAAGTGGGATTGAAACACTGGTCCCCTGAGCCTGTGCCTTTTCTACAAGGTCATCTGGTTCACATGTAACAACAGAATCCAAAAATGCACCTGCTATGTTGTGCACACCTGATTTCATAACATCCTCATGACCTGCGAGGTTGGTATATTGTCCCCATTTTATGGATGAGGAAACTGAGGCTCAGTGAGGCTGAACAATTTGCTTATCTTTCCAGAGAACTAAAGGGAAGAGAGGTGCTATAGCTGTGGTGCCTCCTATTCTTGGCAGGAAGTGTACAGTACCCCAGGCCATTCTGACCCTAGTGCAGACAGGAGAAAAAGCACATCAACAAATCCAGCAGCCAACTTCCACTGAGGGCCTCCCTGGCCTTTCCTTGTGCTAGTGGTGAAGGAGAACCAGCCTTGCTCCTGTACCTCCCATGGCTCCCTGCCGCCCCCAGAATAAAGGTCAGAGTCCTCAGGTCTGTGTTTGAGACTCTTCTGGTCTGGTCCCACCTGCATTTCCAGCCAAATCCTCCACCACAGTTCCCAGTGCAGCAGCCATGGCCACC
>NW_016838496.1:0-619 GCF_001698545.2 Rhinopithecus bieti | reverse complement strand
AACACTCCATTGTTACCTGTCCGTAAACCTAATAGTAAAGACTATAGGCCTGTGCAAGATTCGAGAGAAGTCAACAAAAGAGTCATGGACATACACCCCACTGTACCCAACCCATATACCCTCTTAAGTACTTTGAACCCTGAAAACAGTGGTATACTGTCCTTGATTTAAAAGATGCTTTTTTCAGCCTACCCTTGGCTCCCAAAAGTCAAGAGCTTTTGCATTTGAATGGACAGACCCCGAGAGGGGTATAAACGGCCAGCTAACATGGACCAGATTGCCACAGGGATTCAAGAACTCGCCAACCCTGTTCGACGAAGCCCTCCACGAAGATCTGGGTGAGTACCGACGGCAACACCCTGAAATAACTCTTTTGCAGTATGTTGATGATCTTTTAGTAGCGGCCAAATCCCCGGAAGCCTGTGTTCAAGGAACCGAAGACCTCCTAAAGACTTTGGGGAAGCTAGGCTACCGGGCCTCAGCAAAAAAGGCTCAAATCTGCAAATCAGAGGTAACCTATCTGGGATACCTGTTAAAAGGGGGGCAACGTTGGTTAACCAGTGCCCGGAAAGAGACAGTCCTACGTATCCCTAGACCCCAATCAACGCGACAAGTAAGA
>NW_016838495.1:0-624 GCF_001698545.2 Rhinopithecus bieti | reverse complement strand
CCTTTGGCACCAGGGGACCCAGCCCCTTTCTTCAGAGCCCTAAGGGGAATCTAAAGCCCAGGATTGGCAGTGTGGAATCACAGGACCCCACTGGACTCTTACCAGTGATTCTATGTTTTCATAGAGTTGATTGATTGTTGCGGAGCTTGAGTCCAGGGCTACTTCCAGTTCTTGGTACCGGCTCTGAGGCGCATGCAGAGAGGAGGAGTTGGAGGAGGACTGCGGGGAGAGGTAGAGAGAACAATCATTAGGACTGGGGTGTGTGTGGACTGTCTCAGCTGGCAGAGGGGCACCCAGCTCCCACTGTGAGAGGAGGTTGGAGGGCTGGCCTGCAGGGTCACTGCACCTTGGCTCAGGGCCTCTTACCTCCAGATCCTTCAGGGTAGCAGATGACACAGGAGTAATAAAAAAGAGAAATAAAAAAAAAAAGCTTACAGGGAAACAGTTATGAATATAGAGAAAGTATAAAAACAGCAAAGGGGCCGGGCACACTGGCTCATGAATGTAGTCCCAGCACTTTGGGAGGCTGAGGCAGGTGGATCACTGGAGGTCAGGAGTTCAAGACCAGCATGGCCCACATGGTTAAACCACGTCTCTAATAAAAATGCAAAGACTAGCCGGGCA
>NW_016838494.1:0-1167 GCF_001698545.2 Rhinopithecus bieti | reverse complement strand
GTTTAATCTGGAAAGTGATTTTTGGAAACCCATAGGGTCCCATGCTGAAAAAGGAAATATCCTCATATAACAACTAGGGAGAAGTTTTCTGAGAGATTGCTTTCTGATGTGTGACTTCATCACACAGAGTTCCACCCTTCCCTCCTTGGAACGGTTTGCTAACACTGTTGTTGTGGATTGTGCAAATTTATATTTTGGAGCTCATGCAGGTAATGGTGAAAAGGAAATATCCAGAGATAAAACTGGAAAGAAGCCTTCTGAGAAACTGCACTGCGATGTGTGAATGCAACTCACAGTGTTACACGTTTCTCTTCAGTCATCAGTTTGCTAACACAATTTTTTTGAAATCTGCAATGGGATACTTCTTAGCGCAGTGAAGCTTACGGTGACAAAGGAAATATCCTCAGATGAAAACTAGAAAGAAGCTTTCAAAGAAACTTTTTGGTTATGTGTGAATTCATCTCACAGAGCTCCACTTATGTTTCATGGAAGAATCCACTAACACTGTCTTTGAGGAACCTGAGAAGCATTTCTTTGGATCGCTTTGAGACCTATGCTGCGAAAGAAAATATCATCAGTTCAGAACGTGAAAGAAGCTGTCTCAGAAACTTCTTTGTGATATGTGAATTGACCTCACAGTGTTACAGCTTAGGCCTCAGGACGCAGTTTGCTAACACTCTTTTCGTGGAATCTGCAAAGTGATCTTTGGGAGCACATAGGGGCCCATGGCGAAAAATTAAATACCCTCAGATAATAACTACAGAGAAGCTTTCTGAGAGATTGCTTTCTGATGTGTGACTTCATCTCACAGAGTTCCACCCTTCCCTTCTTGGAACAGTTTGCTAACACTGTTGTCCTGGATTCTGCAAAGTGATATTTGGGAGCTCACGGAGGCAATGGTGAAAAAGGAAGTATCCTGAGATCAACACTGGAATGAAGCCTTCTGAGAAACTCCATTGCGAAGTGTGAATGCAACTCACAGAGTTACACGTTTCTCTTCAGTCATCAGTTTGCTACCACAATTTTCTGGAAATCTGCCATGGGATACTTCATATCGTAATGAAGCTAATGATGAGAAAGGAAGTATTCTCAGATGAATACTAGAAAGAAGCTTTCTTAGAAACTTCTTGGTGATGTGTGAATTCATCTCAAATATTTCCACTTATG
>NW_016838493.1:0-316 GCF_001698545.2 Rhinopithecus bieti | reverse complement strand
TGTCCATGCTCACTCAGGGCCCTGCTCTAAGTGCTTGGCACTGACACTGGCCTCCCGCCCTCCATGCCACAGATATCGGTCTTGTTTACAGAGGGGAAATGGTGGCCAAGAGCCTCCCCCAGCACACACAGCTAGACCACACAGAGGACTTAGGCACAGCTCGGGGGTCCCCAGTCTCTGCTGCCCCTCCTGACACCAAAGTGTGGTCCTGCTGCCAGGTGGCAGGAAGGGGACAAAAGCCTGCCCCAAAGAGGGCTGGGGAAGGGGCACCCTTATACCTGCCTGGTCTGGTCCAGTAGGGCTGGAGAGACTGTCC
>NW_016838492.1:0-200 GCF_001698545.2 Rhinopithecus bieti | reverse complement strand
CTTTCTTTCTTTCTTTCTTTCTTTTTTTCTCACTTTTTCGAAACAAGATCTTGCCCTGTTGCTCACGCTAGAGTTCAGTGGCGCAACCTCGGCTCACTGCAGCCTCAACCTTCCAGGCTCAGGCAATCCTTTCACTTCAGCTTCCTGCTTAGCGGGAACCACTGGCTCACACCACCACGCCTGGCTAGGTTTTGTAATTT